>NW_010526173.1:15184-15827 GCF_000687285.1 Phaethon lepturus | reverse complement strand
GATTTGATGATCTTAAAGGTCTTTTCCAACTAAAGAATAATAATAAAAATAATAATAAATAATTCTATGATTGTATATTTACTCAAGCCATTAATGCTAAGATTAGCATCCAGAATTTATTCTCTTTGTACAGAAATGCTTTGTCCTGGTAGGTGGATTGCAGTAACTGAGCCTGACAGCATCCCTAGCATCCCTTCTCAAATGTGTATTGTCCTGCTGATGGCCAGCCAAAGCTGACATGTTAACCTGCAGTTCCCCCAGCAGTTCCATTTCCCCTCTTGGTTTCTGTCAATGCACTTTGCCTGAGTGACAGGAGCTAGATAATACTCCAGTCTGTACAGCTTCTCTTTGCTACATAATTCCCAGGATCTGCCACGGGGATCTGTGGCTATAATAAAAGCAGCCATCATGCCTGAGATCCTCAAGGCTGATTAAAGAAACATTACACAAAGCTGTAATCAATGACTAACAGAGCAGCTGAATAATTCTACCTGAGCCAATACCCTGGGACCTGCAGTGGTAAAAGGCAATCCTCTGACATGTCAGTGAGTGGAATTTGCCTTTAATCCTTAAAGGTAGGCTAGAAATTTAGTATTCACTTTGTTCCTACTTTAGAGTTGGCAACCTGAATAGCTATGAAGAG
>NW_010526173.1:3966-15116 GCF_000687285.1 Phaethon lepturus | reverse complement strand
GTTAAACTCTTGGATGGCCCAGCCTTAAAAGTGGAACCATCTAACACCTTTGGGGTGGGATGACAAAGGCTCCTTATCCAGGTGCGGTACCCTGAGCATCCATTCCTAGAGACGCAGGGGCTCTGCGGGAAGAGCCCGTGCCTGTGTGGGCAAGTACCTGGGGCACCCACAGCAGCACCCACCCAGCCACCCACCCTGGCCTGGCCTCTCCAGCCAGGGGCTGCAGCAGCCGGCAGCCCGGGGGATGTATAATATAGAAACAACATTAGGGGGAGCTCCATTACCTCGTCCAGTTTTTTAAAAGAGTGAGCGTTTGTGTCAGTGGCAGAGCAGTGGCTCCAGTTCTCAGGAAATCACTTCTTCCCAGTTCTGTCTCGGGCTGCTGGGCAAGGGCGAGTGCTGGCGAGTGATAAGGTCAAGCTGATCACAGATATTTTCTTATTAGAAAAACTGGCAGCCAGCTAATCCCACCCTTAGAAGAGGCCAATTATCAACAATGGTTTTATCATTTCTGACAAAAAGTCAGAAGTGCCGCAGAGTTACTTTTAACTATAGCCTTTACATCCACAGACTGACTGGCTAATGAGATCAGTAATTAGTCATGGGAGCTTCATGCTCCCAGGCTGTGGTGCCTATACAATGAAGTGATTTGGCAGTTTCCCTGCAATTTTTAGGGCTTATGACCCAGACAGTTTACCACAGTAATTATCCCAGAACATTTATTATTTTCATATAAACTGTAATGTGCATAATTTAATTCACAAATAATCATTAGGTAAGAAATGGAGAAAAAGTAAAATAAAATTTCTGATTCAAAGGAGATGGGGTGAATTTGAGCTGCAGAGAATAAATGTGGGCAGATCACAGCAGAGCAGTTGTAAGGAAGGGCAGAGATCTGTACTCTAGGAGGGTGGAGAAGAGACTGGAAGAGACAACAAAGTCTATGTAATACTACCAGAGAGATTATTATTCTCCTTATATTTTTTAGTGCTGGGACACAAAGATCAGCTCCAAACCTATTTCAACAGGAAAAAGAAAATGCTTTGTACTAAATGGTCTCTTACCCATCTTAAAATGCTTTATACCCTGAGTAGTCCCCTGAAAGCGGTGGCAATGGTTGCACAGCAGTACAAAGTTACGCCTTGAAGCACATTTTTCAGCACCTAAGACAAAAGGAAGAGGCTTTGTGTTCTGTGTGCACCATCTGCTGAAAGGAGACACACAGACTTTCATAAGGCTGCCAGCTGGCTGGCCGTTCCTCTCATTTCAAATAAACGTTCAACATGTTTTCAGTAAATTCTGAATGATAAAAGTCTGCTTTTTCCTTCCTGCAGTTGTCACTGGAGAGTGACTTTTTTTTCTCTTGGCTACTTTATATATTTCCAGCAAGATGAACTTTCACTTCAGATTGTTATTATCTCATAAAAATAGCCCATACGGAGTAATATTCATTATTAGGGTATTATATTATGAACTTTAAAGGGGTCTTTAAAGCAGACTAAAGAATAAGATTACTTAAAGATCCCTTACTGAGTCTATACTTGAGCTATTCCAAGGTTGTTCCAGTAAACAAAGTAATTTTAAAGAGAGATTTTTCTTCCTAATGTGTTTCATTTATAAGAAGTGAGGAATGCAGGCAGCTCTGGGGTGAAACACAAGCACTGCAATGCTTTCACTGCATAGTGATCCAAGATAACAAGCGAATCCCATGTCCAGGTACAGGACACTGAGAAGTATCATGACTCAATCACTCTGTATTTAGCAAAGATCCTGCAGCCAACACTTCAGGAGTTAAGATCATAGAATCATAGAATAGTCTGGGTTGGAAGGGACCTTTAAAGCTCATCTAGTCCAACCCTCCTGCAATGAGCAGGGACATCTTCAACTAGATCATGTTGCTCAGAGCCCCGTCCAACCTGACGTTGAATGTCTCCAGGCATGGGGCATCTACCACCTCTCGGGGCAACCTGGGCCAGTGTTTCACCACCCTCATTGTGAAAAATTTCTTCCTTAAGATCTGGTCTAAATCTACCCTCTTTTAGTTTGAAACCATTACCCCTTGTCCTGTCACAACAGGCCCTGCCAAAAAGCCTGCCCCCGTCTTTCTTACAAGCCCCCTTGAAGTCCTGGAAGGCTGCAATAAGGTCTCCCCGGAGCCTTCTCTTCCCCAGGCCTAACACCCCCAACTCTCCCAGCCTGTCCTCACAGGAGAGGTGTTCCATCCCCCTGGTCATTTTTGTGGCCTCCTCTGGACCCGCTCCAAACAGGTCCATGTCTTTCCTGGCCTCCAGAGCTGGATCTCAGTTTTATGTCATCCACATGTTCATGTTTGAAGTGAGCAGGATGGAGCAGTCTGGGATGGGGAAAAATACTTTTATAATCTAAAAGCAACAAACACCTGAACCACACTATCACCGCCAGTAGGAATGCAACACTGTAACACCACTTTCAATTTTTATCTCACATTTTCTAAATAAAATCGTGAGGAGCATCAAAGTTACTGAAGTACCTGGTTCTCCCTGCCTCTCCTCTTCAATTCCTGTGAGAATTCCTATGCAAGCAATCAAGTTATTGTTATTAGAGGAAATTCCAGAGCATCAGCTATTGTCTGATAATTGCTCATCTGAATGCTCTTCCTTGCAGGACATGTGAGGTCATTTTCCCCTCTTTCACTCCCAGATAAGAAGTCTCAGTCCGTGGACTCGGAAGAGTACACAGGGTCAAATGCCTGTAACTCCCGTTTTGTCTGGCTCCTAGGAACCTGCGCCTGTGACCATACCAGCTCCTTTTAATCAGGCATTAACTCGTGGTTTCAGATTCTTAGTCTGACCTGGCACTTTCTTCCATCTGCTGCTTTGCATCTTCCATAAAAGGACATAATTTTTTGTTCAAATGTTTTTCTTTTATGAGCCATGCTCTATACAAGAGGTTTCATTGTACAACTTCAGGTATAAGTACCAGGTTTATGTCAAAGGTTTCAAAGGTTTTTGGCTGGCAAAAGACAGATATACATACAAAACCATACAAAACGTAGTGTTCTTTGAGAGTCCTGGGTAAAAATAGTCGCAGCAACAGCCTGGTCCTTCAAAGAAAGATTCAGGTAAATAATAACTTTTCTTGGGCATGTTCTCTTATCACCTCAGTAAGTTTGTATAAAATTACTCACACTCATAAACATATACAGAATCTTTCCAGGGGTCATTTTACATCATTCAGTATTTTAAGCTCAACTTCTTCTTTGGTGATATATATTTTTCACATACCAAGAAACTAAATCAAAAGCAGGGCAATATTTTACTGGTTTAAAATCTTTCAGCTTAAACCATAGGAGAATTTCCTTCCCAGGAGGATGTGTCACTTGAAAAAAGTTCTGACATAGCCTGTCACCCGCCACCCACCCCAAAAATGTAAAATATTTCTTATTTAGCTCATTTCCTTCTGGGACAGAGAAATAATGTAAGTGAGAGTACATAGGAGTTTACTGGCAATACCAATAGCCTGTCCAATGAAGTAGGAAGGAAGCATAGTTCATTTCAATGGCAATTCCAATTGTAAGAAATACTTCACATGCTGAAATGTTCCATATGGCCATGAAAATGCATCCTCACGCTACTAAAAACAGACTGGGAAATTATTATCTACAGAAACATAAACAAAAAATTCCCAAAATAGCATAAAAGAATGAAGAAAACAATTAAGTTAAGGAAATTCCCAATGAAGGTGGTAACTACATCAGGCAGTGGCATAACAAATATAGCGTGCATAAATAAACCGAGACATAATAAAAGGTAAATTTACTGAAGTGCATTCCGCACAACTCATATCCTGCTGCATTACTTCCTGTCATTAATTACCCCATCTACATCCAAGTAATATCAATCAGGCAATTGGAAGCACAAGTTAATGAACAAAATGTCATGCTCTGGGGTCAAGTTCCTTTTCCTTCATTTGTCTTCATTAGCAGCACCTCTCAAAGCTTTCCCAAAATAGGAGGCAGTGAATTAGTCAAGGAGATTTTAAAAGTTGCACTCGAGAATGCTCAGAAATAAAATAGCAGGATTAGCCTCAGAGCTCTTAGGATGAAACAGAGGTTGTTATTGTTATTATATACCAAAATCACGTGTCTTGCCTTCCTAATTATTTTCCCCACCTGTACTATTGACTGGGTGTCACATTTTCCTGGCACCTTGGCACTGAAGGATATGGAAATGCTTTACGAATTACTGCCTGGTCCGTAAACCGTAAAGCGTAGCGACTTTCCTTCTCTGGTTACTCCTGTTCAGTATATTGCAGTCAGCGAGCTTCCCTCACAGCACTCTATCTTTCCTTCCCACTCCACTTAAACTGGGCTTATCTCTTTTCTTCCCAAGGACAAAGCAGGAAAATTAGCCACCACTGGTATCCCATAGCATCTGCCCAGGAATAAGGAGACCAATGCAGCCATGGGGCGGCCACGCGGAGTTCCTGCTTCTCCGCGCTCCCTCCTGGGGACTTCCAGTCTCCTCCGGCCCAGCTGTCCTTGCAGAAGTCATGCACACCAAGACTCCGCTGCAGAGTCCAAATCCCTTAAAAAAATAGTTACGGGCAGGAGCTGGAGAGGCAAACAGAAGGTGGGGTGTTCCTGCGTTCGCTCTCCCAGGAAACCTCTGCGGCTCATGTCATTTCTGCTTACGAGGAAGAGAAAGCAGCGTCGCAGGGAGCCCGTCTTTATCAGTAGCCAGAGTCAGCTTGAAACCTCTGCCCTTGACTCACAGTTGGGAAAATATAACACAGCCTTATACTCCTAGGAAATATTTTGGTCACCACGGATATGCACCAACATGGGGTGAAAATGCGGCAATTATTTAACAGCTCCGGCAGTTTGCACACACGTGGTGAGGTCAGAAGCATCAGCATCGCTGAGAGGCAGCACAAGGTGGAAGCGTTTGGAGATTAAATGTGCCCACAGCACATCTCTGCACTGGGGCAGAGACTCCTGGGTTTTCCTATGACCACGTGTGGAGGCATCTCAGACTTATCTCTCATGAGAATAGATGTTTATTCTGCTCTGATCCTCTTCTATTTAGCACTAACACAGAGTCTGTTTATAAAAGAGCAAGGTGATAAATGGCAAAAAGACACTCTTGCCTTGGAGCGGAGCAGTGTTTTACTTGAGGGATATAAAACAGACTTCTGAGGATCAAATGATGACACAAAAACATGATCAAAACCACCCTTTAGTGCGGCGCTGCCTACACATAAAGGAACAGGAAAAGGGAAAAAGAGTTGAGCACGTGGAGTCAAGATGCGTTGGTGGTGGGTCCATTGTGTCTGTCAGTGAAATTCAAACAGTTGGTGTAGTTTGAGGTCTCCAGCCCTCTGAAGGCGGAGGGCACTTGCAGGGATCAGACCAAGGTGATGAGGCACGATTCCCTCGCTGTGGTCCCCTCTCAGGATGCTTTGCTGGATGACCTTGGCCAAGGGCCTGCTGTGACCTCTGCCTGCTGCCTGCTCTCTAAGAAAGGCAGGAGCGTTTAAAAACTGGCAATAATCTGTGTTTTTTTGTTGTAGCTCTTTCAACACTGACCTTTCTAACCAGGTGCTCAGGACAAGGTGGGGACTGAGCTCCCTGTTTCCAGGGATGTTGGTCACACTCAGAAGCAAAGCTGATCCTTGTGAGGACCCGGCTGACCCTCCCAGCAGAGCCACTCATTGTGGCACCCTTTAGTAGCCCCCGTGCAACCTTCTCGGACAGCCTTTAAATCAACCCAGTTAAAAATTGCAGTACCATTGTGAAAAAGAGCCTCTTCAAAACAATTTTAATTTCTTTTTGGTTTTATTCTTAAATCAGAATTTAATTGATAACAGTTCTCCCCAGGGCATAGTTTTCTTCTCAACTATTTGGCTTTGTTATCTCCTTGTCTCCAAACAAAACCTCTCAGCTCTCTGAGTCAGATCAGCTCTCAGGTCGGGGCAGGTCCATGAAGTGATGGCAAGTAAAGCTGTGGCAGATCAGTCCTGCATACAGCAGGCCCCATCACTGAGCCCTCTCAGCAAACCGCTGAAATTAAGCCAATTCCTGCTTTAATGGCAACTGCTGACAGTGAGAGCAGGCGATACTGAGGTGGTGCAGGTACTGCATGGTTAAACTACCTCTGGATAACAAGGTTCTCCAAGGACAGACACTGTGGACCAGGGCAAAGGAGGTACTGAGGGAGGGTGGTGGCAGGGCACAGTGCTCCCGCAGCAGTGGGAAGGAACAGGAACGACTGGGAAGTTCAGGGTGCACAGTCCTACCTGAAGGCTTCCCTGCCCGACGCGGCTGGGCAGAGAAGAAAGGCCTGGTTTGGTCTTTTTCAGTTTATAAGAAGCCTTAGCTAATAGGGCTGAGTGGATATTTAACAGATTAAATAATAGGAAAATTAATCATCTTAATTTTATCATCAGTTTCCTTAAAACGGCTCAAGAGAATTGCAGTGCCAGACTCTAGATACAGAAAATTATTTCTGCAAGAAAACAGATGCTGACCTGCAAAACTGGACCCTGGAAGATTAGCCTGGGTCCCCATAAAGCAGGTTGGGGCTTCTTTTGGAGAAATCTTCCAAATGTAATTTGAACAATTAGCTCATCTCTGGTATTTCTAGATCCCTAGACAATTCCTGTGAAAGAAAAAAAATAGGCCAGGCAATATTTTGGCCCTACAAAGAAGCCATATTAGTGACACTGAGATGGCCACTAACGAGACAGCTATTATTGCTATTGATTTTCTGTGGAAAATTGACAGAATTGTGTAGGCAACCCTGATAAAAGGGTTATAAGATTGATTTTTATACCAATTGTCTGTGTACCTTGGTCAGTCATTTATACTGGCAGATTGATGGTAAGTGGAATAGCGATCGTTTTGGAAATCTGTCTATCAGCAATTTATAAATTCCAATTAAAGACTTCTATTACAAACTCTCAGTATGCAATAGCAACTACATATTAAATTGCAAACTTTGTTTTGTGAGGCTAATCTGCCTTTCTTGCCACTGTCTTTCCAGTTCTTCCGGGGAGGAGATGCCAACACTGATCACAAAAGACAAATTTCAAGATTTGCTAAAGCTTACGTGCGTCCTACTCAAACGTAAATCTTCTTCAGCAGAGAAGGTGGACAGGTGAAGAAAACTAGCTAGTGTCTACTCAACAGATCCCCTGCTGTGAAGACTTTGAACATCTGGTGACGTTGATCAAGGGTTACACGATAGGCGAAAGTGATACCCCGAAGCCCTAAAACTGTGAAACCTTATTATTGTATCTGTACAAATGAAGTAGTGGTGTGCTTGAGCGTGTGACAGGTAAGGCATTAGACGTTATGGCTGTCTGTGGTTCCTCAAAGAGCTGACAAAGGTTGAGGAAAGACAACCGTGGTACCGCCTTGAGCAGGCCATGCAAACCAGGAAATGGCTCCATGTGGCGTTAAAAGACATGCAGCACGAGCTGCACACACTGTTGTATGAACTTCTTTAATAATCTTAATGATTCAAAATATTTCAATATGCAACATTATTGTGGGCCTTGGTATGTCAAATAGTGTAAAATAATCTAGAAGTAGTTTAGAGCAAGACAAGCAGAAGAACGTGACTGAATGTTACCACATGCCTCAGCCTGACTTCAATCATGCTAATTTAGGTTAATGGGAAATAAAGTAACAGGAAAGCATTAGAGGCAAAGAGTGTCAGACATGAGCGATAAGCCGTGACATCCTATCCGCTGGATTACCAGAAAGAAGCTGGAGTGCAAACAGCGAGGAGGTGTATCTGCTGGCCCTCAAAAGACAGATAATTTCATATTAGAGATAAGCTATTAAAAGAACAACTCAGCCCATATCTGAGTTCATGTTCAAGGAAAGATTCCTATCTGCAGATGGCTTGGGAGCTTCCTTAGAGCTCAGGTAAGTTTAGGTAAGATTTCTCTCTTGCCAGAGAACTGGCCCCCTTATCAATGAGTGATCTTCAAGGCAGAGCTCAGAGCTTTCAGCCGTAATTCCCACTCCTGCACCTGTTATCAGAAATTTAGTACTGAAGCCTTATAGAAACTCTTTTGCCTTAGCAATATCGCATTGTCCTTTTTCTACTCGTTTTATCATGTGTTCAAAAATGAAAGTAAACCTCTTTTCTGTCCACAGCACTGAGCGCATCGTTTCTGTGGAGCGCGCTCCTTGGACTTTCTTCCTTTCAGCTCAGGTCTACAGATCAACAGCTGCTAATGACAGGGTCCCACTGCGCACATGCTTAGCATATGGATAGTATAATTAGAAAAACATATCGTGGGAATAGAAAAACTAATGAAAGAATGTATGCTGCAATGTATAGGGAAGCAACTGAATTGTGTAAAGGATGATCACGGGCTGCAGCTTTCTGTTCACACCAGAAAATCTGCATAGCAAACGGGGTGTCAGGCTGAAGTGAGGAAGGCAGTGGGAGTTTGGTCCTAGAAAGAGGAGGCTTTCGAGCAGGCTCCAGTGCAGCTGCCCGTGCCCGTGGGTGAGCAGTGCTAATGGTGACCAGCGCTCACTGTCACCAGCGGTTGATAGCGGAGCCAGCCCCGACAGGGGCATTTCTCCTGGAGAAACTGGAGGCTCGTGGCTTAGACAGCTGTACTCTTCGTTGGGTAAAGAACTGGCTGGATGGCCGAGCTCAGAGAGTTGTGGTGAATGGAGTTAAATCCAGTTGGCGGCCGGACACAAGCGGTGTTCCCCAGGGCTCAGTACTGGGTCCAGTTCCATTTAATGTCTTTATCGATGATCTGGATGAGGGGATCGAGTGCTCCCTCAGTAAGTTTGCAGACAACACCAAGTTGGGTGGGAGTGTTGATCTGCTCGAGGGCAGGAGGGCTCTGCGGAGGGATCTGGACAGGCCGGATCGATGGGACGAGGTCAATTGTATGAGATTCGACAAGGCCAAGTGCTGGGTCCCGTACTTGTGTCACAACAACCCCAGGCAATGCTACAGGCCTGGGATGAGTGGCTGGAGAGCTGCCTGGTGGAAAAGGACCTGGGGGTGCTGGTTGACAGCCGGCTGAACATGAGCCAGCAGTGTGCCCAGGTGGCCAAGAAGGCCAACAGCATCCTGGCCTGTATCAGGAATAGTGTGGCCAGCAGGAGTAGGGAAGTGATTGTGCCCCTGTACTTGGCACTGGTGAGGCCGCAGCTTGAATCCTGTGTTCAGTTTTGGGCCCCTCACTACAAGAAGGACATTGAGGTGCTGGAGCGTGTCCAGAGGAGGGCAACGAAGCTGGTGAGGGGTCTGGAGCACAAGTCTTATGAGGAGCGGCTGAGGGAACTGGGGTTGTTCAGTCTGGAGAAGAGGAGGCTGAGGGGAGACCTTATCGCTCTCTACAACTACCTGAAAGGGGGTTGTGGTGAGGAGGGTGTTGGTCTCTTCTCCCAAGTAACCAGCAATAGGATGAGAGGAAATGGCCTCAAGTTGCACCAGGGGAAGTTTAGATTGGATATTAGGAAGAATTTCTTTACGGAGAGAGTGGTCAAACATTGGAACAGGCTGCCCAGGGAGGTGGTGGAGTCGCCATCACTGGAAGTGCTCAAAAAATGTGTAGACGTGGTGCTTGGAGACATGGTTCAGTGGGCATGGTGGTGTTGGGTTGATGGTTGGACTTGATGATCTTAGAGGTCTTTTCCAACCTTTGTGATTCTGTGATTCGACACTCAAGATGATGAAAGGAGGCTCCTTCACCTCCTCAGCTGGTACCTGGCAGCCAGGTATGCATTTACATTGACCCTGAGAAGACAAACTAAACGACGCAGAAGCTGGAGCTCTGGGAAGAGGTGTGCCATGAAATGCGTGAGGTGGAAAGTTTGTGCCCTGCAAACCTGCATCCAGGCCGAGTAGACATCAGGCTGGAGCTGCCTTGCTGGTACAAGGAAGGCAAATCTCATTATGAAACGCAGCCAGCAGGTCAGCATCTGCGCAGGGTTCTTAGAGAGGACCACTTGATGGTCTGCAAACCTGTGGTGGGTGCAGGAGTGCAGGGGCATTGCTCCAGCATGCCCTGGGAAGCACTGCAGGAATCCCTATGGACATCTGAGCAAGATTTTCCAGCAGCTCAGGGCAGCTCGCACGGTGCAGCTTGATCACATTTACATTGTGCTCCATCAGGTCTCTTGGTGGAATTTATTAGCTTGGATGAAGCCTGCTGTCTGTGTTGGGGGGACAGGGAGCAGTAGTTTGTCACAAAACACTGCTGTAGCGCCCGTCTAAAGGTGCACAGGCTGCATTAAGCTGTCTTCCCCATAACTGCTTTGGCCTGTCTGCAGTTGCATGGCACAGCATGGCCACAGCTCACCAACTGCCACGTCTGAGCCAGCTGCCTGGCCACTGCGGCTGTGTGTCCTGTCTCTCTGCCGCAGTGCCTGCAGGTTCATTGAATTTGGTCAGACAAACTCAGACAGCCGTGGTCCTTGTAGCTGTGGTTCTTGTCGTTGCAGGGAAAAGCTTTAGCATATCAATTGGGTGAATGCACATCTTGCGAGACAAACAAAAATGAACACAAACATACTACATAGAAAATCTTGTGATTTTAAGTCAATCTGTTCCCTGAAGATCAGGGACAGTGGTATAAATACAGCTAAATGAAGTTTACCTACCCTGATTCTGGTCTATGCAATGTCTACCCACTTCTTATTGCATGACCTAAAAATCCAAGCACGAGATTTTCCCCAGCCATTAGCACTGGCCACCTCTCTGGCCAGCTGCGTGTTGCCGTGCTCATGGTGCCACTGCCTTCTCTGCAGTCACTGCTCGTGGCAACGGCCTCCTGTGATTCTTACCCATCTTTTTTTTTTTTTTTGTCTTGACCAACCTCTCTTCTCTTGCGCATCCTTCTCAGCAGCTCTGTCACACTGGCATTATCTGTCTTACCGTCTTGCTTGATTAGGAACCAGTTTGGTTAGGTTACATGAAGGGTGTTATACAAAGAACAGCCGTGACAGATAGGTCTTCTTTCCATCTCCAGTTTGCCTACATAACACCCCAAACATCCAGCTTCCAGGCCCATTCTACAGCTGGGTGTCCTGTCAGCTGCTGACGGTGATGTTTCCTTCACTTGAAGTGGGGCTAGTTTCTGGCAACATTGGAGCTGATTAAAACTCTTCACAAGATCAGCTGATTAAT
>NW_010526173.1:636-3935 GCF_000687285.1 Phaethon lepturus | reverse complement strand
AGCAGGAACCAGCACATCATGAATATTCAGGAGGCCCTAAAGTAAAATGTCTTTAACAAACAACACCCCCTCTTTTGTGACGTCTGGAAGTGTCTCATTCATGACTACTGAGCTAGCAGCTTCCCCTCCAGCCTCCCTGCACAGCAGAGTCTGTTCACTGTTGTGCTCAGGAAATATGCTGAAAATACTCAAAAAGTGTGACAGGGATTTGTCATGCACTGATTACCTGTCCCAAGAGAAAGCAATAACCTAACCTTGATGGAAGAAAGAATTTTTTTTACAGTGAGAACAACCATTCACTAGAACAACCTTCCCAACCTTCCTCCCATCACTGGAGGTTTTCAAGATGGTCCAATCCCAGGGTGCTAGAGAATAGGCTTCCTTTCCCACAAAAGGCTGGACCAGATGACCTTTTGAGGCCCCTCCCAACTTGGGTTGTTCTATGATTCTGTAATAAAAGTGAGTGTGGGCCCCTGAAAATATAAAGCAGGTGATCATGCTCTGCAGGTCTTTGTTTCTGTGTTGGTTTTGATCAGCTGTACCTCTGAACCCACTGCAGCCTGGTAAAGCGGGCAACCTCAGAGCCCCCTCGACCGCAGCGTCTCTCTTGCCCAGGCAGCAGCAGCAGCAGCCGGGACTTTGCAGGAGCTGAGAGTTTTGTACCGTACCGGCAGCCCAGCCCCATGCAGAGCAGCTCCAGCAGCAGAGATGAGGCCCACGTCTCCAAGGCTGAGGTCCTCTTCTCTCCCCTTATTGTGAGATTAGGTACAGGTAGTTTGGCATATTTCTGTATACGGAGAAATCTAATTGCATTCATTACAGCAGCATTTGCATACATTAGCATCACCGCTGACACAGAGCGGAGTTATTATTGTATAACTGTCCTCATTTGGAAGGGGCCGTCAGTCAACCACCTACGGCACTGGCAGGAGGCATTTTGTTGGCGGAGAGACTACTGCAATCCGCTCTCCACGTCGTTTGTTTGACAAACAGCATTGTATCAGCCAAGAGACTTAGCTGTCTGTCACCGTGATGGCACATCTCTGGTCTATCATTAAAAGGGAAATCTCTCTAAATTTATATGTGTGTAAATTAAAAACTTATTGTTTCAGCAACTTCTTAACCTAACTAAATTCTGAGCAAAGTGAATATATATTTTCCATTAGACTTTTTGCCCTCTGGTATAAACCATAATGGAATTTGCGAGCCCTTGCATATATGACTTTAACCAGAAGCAATTGCTGAAGCAAAATTTATGTCATCGGTTATGCACAACTTTTTGTAATGTATAGGAAATTATAAGTTCTGTAGCACAATCAATAAGTAGTTAGTGTATTCTGAATTAGAAGCCTTTTCATAGAATCACAGAATCTAGGTTGGAAAAGACCTTTGAGACTATTGAATCCAACCGTTAACCTAGCACTGCCAAGCCCACCAGTAAACCATGTCCCTAAGCGCCCATCTACACGTCTTCTAAATACCTCCAGGGATGGTCACTCAACCACCTCCCTGGGCAGCCTCTTCCAACGCTTGACAACCCTTTCGGTGAAGAAATTTTTCCTAATACCCAATCTAAACCTTCCCTGGTGCAACTTGAGGCCATTTCCTCTCATCCTATTGCTAGTTACTGGGGGGAAGAGACCAACACCGACCTCACAACAACACCCTTTCAGGTAGTTGTAGAGAGCGATAAGGTCTCCTGCTCTTCTTTGGACACACTCCAATACCTCGCTTTCTTTCTTTTAGTAGGAGGCTTGATGGGACTGGAGCAAATCCTCTGACTTCTAAAAGGTTTTAATGCACTTTTTTCTGTTTTTCTTTCACTGGAAAACAACCATACAGGATGACACCCTTAGGAACCTGGTGTTAATCTCAGCCCCTGACAATGACATCATCCCCTCTGTGTGTCCATGTGAGATCAGTTCTGTTGGATGAAAGAAGAAACAGAAAATTTCTGAAACAGAAATTGTAATTATTTTTTGATACAGAATTTTCCTGGAATGTTTTACAAACAAAACAGATATTAAATTTAATTTTATTTTTATTTTTGTAAGTAATACCACGTATTTGGTATGCGAATACAGGTCTCATAGAAAACACTCTTTTATCACACAAGTGTCCTAACAAACAGGACTGAAGATCACAGGTAAGGACCAAAACCTGAGCCATTAATGTGTCTGTGTGGATAATACAGCTAATGAAAATAACAGAGCAGCTCTTCCACCTGCAGAAGCCAGGGCTTTGCAGAGACGCATCTTCTCGCTGCACTGGAGAACTTTGCTGATGATTAGAGTCCCGTGGTCCCAGAGAGATTGATCAGTGACAGCCACGTAAACCGTGTGCTGATGGGTCCTTCCAAGAAGCTGGGGATAAGTGTATTTGTGACAATCTCTGTGATAAGTGCAAAGCAGCCCCTGTTCTCAGCCTCATTACGGATAAACCTTGTGATGGGGAAATAATGGGAAAGGTGGTGAGATACTGTCAAACACCTGTCAAGGCAAAAGCCAAATGTCATTTCCTAGAGAACGCTGCTGTAGCAAACAGGCATTACGCAAAGGAGGTGCAAGATGGGCAGTTTGGCTGCGATTCAGTTACTTTGGACAGGCAGATCACTGACAGTTTTTCTGGAGGACAAGTATTTTGCTCGGTAGGAAATGCCAATGAAGGAATCTATGAACCACAGACCAAATTCAAAAGTTTGACTGAAGAGATCTACCAGTTACACTGAAATGCAAGATGACACCATACTTTTTGCTAAGAGAGGTTTGGAGCAAGGCTGATTTCTCCTTTCTGGAGGTACATGAGGATTAAAGAGCAAAGACAGAGTGATGCTCTCACATTCCCATTTAGGGCTCCTCTTCTGACAAGACCAGTTTGGTACAGCCCTAGCGATTTCCCAACAGTGGGTTGTACGTCTGTGTAACAGAAAATGTGTTCAATACTCTCTCTGGAGTCCTGCTCATCACCACAGAAAAGGAGCCACAACACAGTTAAGTTTGGAAAGAATGTGAGAAGCAATATTAAAACTTGAGAGGAAGTGCTTCAGAGGGTGAAATGTAGCTACCAAAGCGAATTTGACCATGACATTCTTCAAAATGTGTTCTGGGCTCTGTCATGCCCACAAAAAGAGAGGACCACACTTTTGCAGAGCAAGGATATCTCCTGCCAGACATTTGGAGTCTGCTGCAAAGTGCTCTCAGACACAGAGTCAGATCATCCATCAGGGGAAACACTGAGCTCCACCTATTTGCAAAAAAAAAACCCCACCAAACAACAACAGTGCCAGACATCATTAGGAA
>NW_010526173.1:0-605 GCF_000687285.1 Phaethon lepturus | reverse complement strand
GGGTGGGGGGGGGGCGGTTAAAAATAAATAGCTTTTAAAAACTCAGCCATGATTTGGAGAGTGTAGAGATAGCACTTCAGAAACAAAGTGTTCTGCCCTTTGCTCTCCTTGAAGGAAGGTGGAAGGCAGCTCCCCGCCGCAGAGCATCCCCACAGCCCCCTCTCTGGAGATAAAGAAGCTGTTAGAGCAGCCCTCGCTTCCCTCCCGGATAAGGGTGACTAATAACTCACTCAGCAGGCTCCTCTTTTTTGGAAGTGCCATTCTTAAAGGCTTGCAATTAGTCAAGTCTGACTGAGGAAAATAATGTTTCCCGGGGAGTGGTAACCAGCTGAGAAAGCTGGTGGCCCAAGATGAGTCAATTAATCCTCATCAGCCAGTCCCCAGAGCAGTAGATCAGTGGGGGCCACCGGGGCTCAGCATGAAAGCCCACTTCTCCCGAAGCATGGACCGCCACGCACTGGCACCCTGGGCATCTTTAGAGGATGGGTCCCCCTCCATCCACCAGCGTAAAATCCTGGCACGACTAACCTGTCTGCAAGAGAGACCACCGAGCTTGCTGAGCCCTAATGAGAGATTGTTTCGATGGGTTTTTACTAAAAGCTAAA
>NW_010526172.1:0-741 GCF_000687285.1 Phaethon lepturus | reverse complement strand
TCTTGCAGGGCTGAGAGGGCTTTTTCCCACCCCCCTCGCTAAATATAGAGGCAAGACAGATCAAAATAAATGCACCCATTGAATAAGTGCTCGCTGCTGCGAAGCGGCGTTACGCAACCCACCCATGAACCTCCCTGCCTACCTTTGATTGAAATAATGGATTTTTTTATTCATCTTCCCCTGACATTCCCTTATCATCACCGCCAAGCCTAACGAATGCAATTAAATCTAAAAGTCTCTTAATTTCCTTCCCTCTTTCTGAACAGGTTCCATTATTTTATTGTGGGGTTTTTTTTTTTTAAAGCCCTGAAATGGAACAGCAACTGAAGTCACAACTTTAACAAATACGATTTGATATGCAGGAACAAAACCCCAGCCCGAAGAGCCGTTCCACCAGGATTCCCAAACACACAGCCTCAGAGACGAGGGAGACGGACGGTATTTGCTCACAAAGCTACAAAATGAAAATTAGATGTTGTGTCGGGCCAAGAAGAAAGCAAATTAACAAGGGGATATTTCTTTCTGCCTGTACCAGTTTCAAGTGGCTGCGTTACTTCCCGTTTTTTTCCTCCCCAAAAGCCACTAATGTGGTCTCACTGGGAGGAGAGGCATATAAGACGGCAGCTGCTTAGCAAACTTTATTATTATTGTTTTTCATGAGGTCCCAATTTTCCCTGCTGCACCACATTCACCGCGCGTTGGCGTATTTTACCGTCCTCTACTTTGTTTTCTTTCCTCCAT
>NW_010526171.1:0-7474 GCF_000687285.1 Phaethon lepturus | reverse complement strand
TTGAGGTGCTGGAGCGTGTCCAGAGAAGGGCAACGAAGCTGGTGAGGGGTCTGGAGCACCATAAAGTCTTATGAGGAGCAGCTGAGGGAACTGGGGTTGTTCAGTCTGGAGAAGAGGAGGCTGAGAGGAGACCTTATCACTCTCTACAACCACCTGAAAGGGGGTGTTGGTCTCTTCTCCCAAGTAACCAGTGATAGGACGAGAGGAAATGGCCTCAAGTAGCGCCAAGGGAGGTTTAGATTGGATATTAGGAAAAATTTCTTTACTGAGAGAGTGGTCAAGCATTGGAACAGGCTGCCCAGGGAGGTGGTGGAGTCACCATCTCTGGAAGTGTTCAAAAAACGTGTGGATGTGGCACTTCGGGACATGGTTTAGTGGGTTGTTGGGCTGGACTTGATGATCTTAAAGGTCTTTTCCAACCTAAACGATTCCATCGTTCTGTGATTCTGTGATTCTGTTGCTTTTGGAGTGGGGGCTAAATTAAAGTTAAGGTTCCAGTTATTGTCGTCATCTCATGCCTTAGACCAAGTTGTCCACTAGTATATCTCTTTTGTAGAGAAAAACTGCTGTGCATGTTCATAGAAGCAGAGACTTTGACATAGTATTCATGAAAACCTGGCACGGTGTGTGATTGTACATACGTGCTAAGAGTATTATTTTTACTGAGAATTTATTGAATTTTGTAACTGAGGATCATTATCATTCTTATTTTGAAGTCACAGGGAGTTTTCACACAAATTGTAGTGTAAGCATGTATATACACTTCGGCGTAGCATCCAATTATGCCACAACATCAGATGTGAAACTTACATTGGAGCACTAGACTTATTGTAGCAGTCAGCCAGTAATATTGAGAGGTAGCCTGTTTTTTACCCCCGTGAGTTGGGATAAATTACACACTAGTGATGCAGGCACTGTATTAATGTTTTTCATTGAAGACAGAGGTCTGTTTTTTTTAAATATGTGCCCCTAAATCAGAGAGACCTCATGTTGATTATTAATGGATTCATATTCCATATGCCTTAATACAACATGTCAGTCTGTACAGACTAGTGTCTTTGCTTTGTGAATTCTAAGCCTGTCCACCCATAGAAGTTGTGTGCCATGATGGTTTATTGTTGTCTGCAAATTCTAATAATCCTGTCACCTCTTCTGCTGTTTTCAGGTCCATAAGTGAGAATGTTGAATAATACCAGAGTTAGGACAAACAATGTGAGATACAGGTGTTTGAGTATCATACCCTTTCAGTTTTGGAGTGAATCGTTTAAATACTCTTTGAATAGGGTTATCTCACCCTATTCTTTATGTCCGCTATATGGCAGTTCAATCGAGTCTGTGTTTTCTTGGCTTACTTGAGAAAGTCACTTAAAATAGAGTCAGCCTTGCTTCAAATCAAAACGAACTGTATCTCCCATTCAAAGGTACATTATTCTGTCACAGAAATAAATTACTTTTGTTTGGCATGAGTTGTTTCTGACAAAGCCATCTTGGCTATTATTTAGCACCATATTAAAATTTCCTTGTGCATATCAAAAGGTAATTTAACTGTGCAGTCAAATGCAAATAAGTTACCACTTTGTAGCAATAAGACTATGTAATATTACAGTGCTGTTTGATGGTCCAGTTTTGAAGAACAGAAATGTATGAGATGCTAATTTTAGGATACCTCTAGTGTTAATGACTTTGTTATATGAGAGCTTTAAACTCTTTAATGTCTCGTTTGGATTTCAACTCACGTTTCTGGGAATTTGCTCGAGTAGGTTGGTAATTAAGGTATTTTCTAGATGTAATTAGTGGACCTTACTGTAATTAATAAACTTGCAATCACTAAATGTAAAATGTTTTCTTAAAGTACTACAACCTGGATAATGAAAACATTTACAACCTATATCATTCATGGAGAACAGTTGTATTCCTTAATATATTTTGCAGTGGATCAGTGAGCTCTCTTCTTAAGCCCCTGCTAGTGACAGTTATCTTAAGATCAGCATTAATACTTACGTATATACAGATCCTGTAAATCAAATGGATTAAAGAAAAACAAATTTTTGACAATGTTGAAGCTGAAGTACATTTTCAAAAGTGGGTTACACATTAGCTGTAAATGTATAGCAGAATTCTTCTGTAATAAATTAAAGTGTTTATGAAAAGCCTGGATCACTTGCTAGCTAGTAAGCATATCATTCTTCTCATTCTAGTTTTTTGCATCTGTACGTAGCTGGGCACATCCAATTAAGAAGTGGGAACACACATTTTTGTGGGCTACTATAGTTGTTTCTCTGAGAGACAAATGGGATGGTAAAATGAAACTAACATAATCTACTCTGAAACTTTAAAAAAAAGATTCACATATTTGAAGACAGTTTCTGACCAGCTGTTAAATTGGATGTGGAAGTGTGTGCATTCTAAAAGAGCTTCACGTTACCTTGTGGGATGTAGCTGTGACTCATTATAGCTTTTCTGTTTTTGTTTTCTGGAAGTCACCACTTTGAAGGCTTGGTAATGGATTGGGTGAGCAGTTGCTATGTTACAATTCTCATCTTATCAGGTGATTTGTGCCCTGAATTTTTCAAGTCAGTTACTTCTTTTTCTGCTTTTTCTGTCTAATTGAAGAGGTCAAAATTTGTGAATGGATCCTTGTCCCTATAAAAAGGGGGGTGGGCAACTGATAGAGTTTTCCATGGGCTTTCAGTTTCTTTTTTTTTTTTCAGAGGAGTTTGAATCTGTAACTTTGAAATCTTTGCACCAAAATAGTCCATTTCTTGAGCTCATGACAGCGAAATTTATCTCTACTTATACGCATGACTCTGTTAAACTATTTCACAGAATCACAGAATCACTAAGGTTGGAAAGGACCTTCAAGATCAAGTCCAACCATTAATCCAGCGCCACTATGTTCCCTGAACCATGTCCTGAAGTGCCACATCCACATGTTTTTTGAACACTTCCAGAGATGCTGACTCCACCACCTCCCTGGGCAGCCTGTTCCAATGCTTGACCACTCTCTCAGTAAAGAAATTTTTCCTAATATCCAATCTAAACCTCCCCTGGCGCAACTTGAGGCTGTTTCCTCTTGTCCTATCGCTGGTTACTTGGGAGAAGAGACCAACACCCACCTCGCCACAACCCCCTTTCAGGTAGTTGTAGAGAGCGATAAGGTTTCTTCTCAGCCTCCTCTTCTCCAGACTGAACAACCCCAGTTCCCTCAGCTGCTCCTCATAAGACTTGTACTCCAGACCCCTCACCAGCTTCGTTGCCCTTCTCTGGACACACTCAAGCACCTCAATGTCCTTCTTGTAGTGAGGGGCCCAAAACTAACACAGGCCTCACCAGTGCCAAGATCTATCTTGAGATAGATCTCTGTACTTTTTTTGAGACAGAGACCTCTTCAGAGATTTTCCACATTTTAAATGGAAACGCTTTTAACTCCATTTAAATGGAGTACTCCCTCAGTAAGTTTGCAGATGACACCAAGTTGGGTGGGAGTGTTGATCTGCTGGAGGGTAGGAGGGCTCTGCAGAGGGATCTGAACAGGCTGGATTGACGGACCGAGATCAAGTGTATGAGGTTGAATAAGGCCAAGTGCTGGGTCCTGCACTTGGGTCACAACAACCCCATGCAACGCTACAGTCTTGGGGAGGAGTGTCTGGAGAGCTGCCCGGCGGAAGGGGACCTGGGGGTGCTGGTTGACAGCTGGCTGAATATGAGCTGTCAGTGTGCCCAGGTGGCCAAGAAGGCCAAGAGGCCTTCAAGAAAATTTTACAGAACTTTGTTCCTTTTAGTTTTCAACATTAATTCACACTCAAGTTAATGTAAAGTCACTGGTGTGCTGTAGAGGCTTGACAATACTTCTGTGTCATGAAGAGCTTTGGTTGATTATTTCTAGAGTTAGCTTTAAAAGTAAAGTACACTCAGTCATAATACTCATTTGCTATTGCTCTGCTTTCTCAGTAATGCTAGCAAACTCAAAAAATGCAAAAAGAGAATAACAAAAATTGCATTACCATTATTTTTGTAATAGATTTTAGAAGAAAAATCATTAACCACAAATAACTTATTTCCTCATGAGAATATTAGACTACGTATGCCTGCATTTAGGAACAAGGACATGGCAATATGTGTTTTGTCTCCTGAAAATAGCAAAGTGCTGAAAAATCTAAATGGTTTTATTGTGGCAAGGTGTTCACATGGAAGTATTCTTGTATATTCTGCAATTTACTTTTTTTCAAGGAGATCTTCAACAGCATTTCGATGCTTATTACCTGTTTCACAGGCATTGATGACCTTTGCAACAATGTGAAGGCATGTTTATATATGACAACTTGCTAGGTTGGAGGAAAATAATGGATTTTTATCAGGACATGGATTACTTTTGCTTTACTAACTTCTTATACAATTTATTAAGTAGGATAACTATTTTAAGAATGGCATTATTTTAACAATAAATCTCTTTTGTCATGCTTTAGTATGCCCATAATGCCAAGACTTGGCTGGCATACACGGCATCAAGACATCACTGATAGATGACATTTGATTATAGCTTAAGTGTGCAAAGGTTACAGCTGAGCTGAGTAACGTAGTGATTTTGTTATAGTCTTTAAGGCTAGGAATTTAATAGCAGTTACCCAGCACTTAGTTCAATTCCCTTTCATAAATAACTGTCATAATGGGCCCAGATAAACAGAGAAATCTCGAGTTCTCAAACAGATGTCTTCTGACCAAATTTGTTTTTGTGAAAAATAAGTGCTAAAAGGTGCACTTTAGCTTATACATATATATAAAAATCATCCTCAGTTGCTGACTGCTGCAAGTTAACCTCAGCTGTGTGCTTGTATGTGACATAAGTGATGTCACACTGTTTATCCAAATGACATTGTCACAGGAAATGGTTATTATTAGCCCAAATGCTTCCCTTTTAGGAATCCATTGGAACCTGGTCCTGCCTATTTGAGTTTATATTGATACAAGTCCCTGAAAAGGTCATGCCCTTTTATTACAAAATCTTTTGTGTTTGTTTGAAAAAGCAAGCAAACAACACCTGAACATAATTATGCCCTTTGTCTTGCAGATGACCCAAAGATTACCCGCCCCCCCCCAAGTCCCTAATCTAGAGTTTTTGTAAAAGTGATATCATATTAGGTGTCAGAACAATTCCACAAAATTCAGAGGTGTTGTGAGGAATTATGAGAAAATTTGTGTAGGGCCAGCCTAGGGTTCAATTAGCTTGAACCCAACCATTTGGAGCTGTGAAGTCAGAAATTTCTGCAAGAGTTAAAAATCTGTATGCTAAACATACAGTTGGATGATTGTTTTTGTTAGGATAGGCTGACATTGAATGAAATGTAGGAAAATGGGTATTCCTTTTGTCTGTAGCCATAAAAGAGAGTGGATCTGACGGAACAAATGCAAATTTTACGTGTTTTTAGCTTGAGGTCCAGCTGGTTTTTGTACCCTCTTAAGCCCTTTTTAATGCAACGTTAAGACTTAAAACATACAGTAGAAACAAGGCTGAGCATTTAAAATGCTGTTTTCAGTTTTCCTTAATGAAAAACATGCTAAGTTGTCGGGTATAAATCCGTGTGTAAATTACATCTCCTTAAATTACATCTTAATGCCTACTGCTGAAATTCAGCACATTATTGATGCTTGAGCCAAAACAAGTTCCTTTAGTACAAGAATTGTTCAGTCATTATCATCACTGCAGGGTGAAAGATGGTACCCTATGTAGTATAGTTTACCATACTAGATCAGGAGTAGAGTTACTCCTTCAATTCTCATTGTTGATTTGGAATGGATGTGTAGGACCATGCAACACTTAGGCCTGGAGAAGAAGCTGATGTATTTTACGATTTATTCTTACATTATCAAACGATCCTTTGATCCGTCAGAAGGTTGAAGAATATCTTATTGTCATTGAGATTTTTGTACGTAGACAGACACAAGCTTTTTCCCTCATGTAATGATTCAACATGCAAAGTTCAAATGATCAATAAGAAACCATAATTTCTGCAATGCTGCCTTATGTGCTCTGTCAGCAAACAAGGAGAGTGAACAAGGATTCATCACTTCCCTAGAGAAACGGGACAAGTCAGTAAGGCAAGGGGAGAATTTTTTTTTTCTGACATCAGGCCATAAGAATACTTACCATAGTTTACCTTGTTTGACAAAAAAATAAGAAATTGTAGTGTGTCATTCTAGAATGGTGCATTTTTGGAATACAGTGCAGATTGTGCACTTCATCTCATCAAAAAAAAAGCCTTTTTTTTTCTTTTTCTGTGCCACTCCTTTTTAAATCACAGGGGTGAACGCAAAGGCCAACTACTTAGTATATTCTGCTAACAGATACCTCTCCAGGTAAGGGGCTCATGAGCCAGGATTAAATTTAGAAAAGAAAATAAGCCTAAATTACTATAATCAGTGAATTTTTGTTCAGATCGATGATACAAGAGCTGGTACTCCAGAACTTTAATATTAGTCTGGAAGGATACTAAGGGTCAGACTGGTAGAGAATGAGTGAAATATCTAAAGCCTCAAGTCACAACTGTCCATGAGGAACAAACAAACATCGTTTTATTGCAAACAATAGAGCCACTGCTTCTGTGGCTGTCCTGAGTATGTGAAAGATGTTGTAATTTTTTTTCTCTGGGCTTAGTCAATAGATAGAAGGCCTGTAGGAGAGAGACCCATTTGTAAATCAAAATCTGGATCTAGAATCTATCAAGTGGGTCAGAAGTGTACCTGAGATGGCTAGGAAGCCATGGGTGACTACAGGTGTTAGCATGATTACAATGTGTTCCTGACTTCTGTAAGCTAGAGGCTAGAGGGGTGTAGTGTTTGTATAACTAAGAAGCCTTTATGTGCTTATTAATCATCTTACAACTTGGAAAGTTAAACTGTATATACGTTGGTTTTTTGGCTTAAAACTACCTATGTGTTTCTGCATAGAATGAGATGTTACAAGACAGCTTGCTGTGAGGTGGTAAAGAGCTGACATGTTTCTACAGTTCATTTATTTTGTATGTTTTGTGTGGCTTATAGAGCAGTCGACCCTGTCTTGACCCTCTCACAGTCTATTGACTGAAGGTATTCCATGCTTTAGACTGCGTTTCGGTGTTAAATATATTGTTTTAAACATATTCAGAACTTGTCTCAGTTGGTCTGATACTAGACCAACTGATGCTGGAGTCAGAACTCCTAATCAAATGGATAACAGAAAATGCTTCTACAAATATAGTAACAACAAAAAGAGAGGCAAAGAGAATCTCCATCCCTTACTGGATATGGGGGGAAACATTGTCTCCAAGGATGAGGACAAGGTTGAGGTACTTAATGCCGCCTTTGCCTCAGTCTTTAATAGCCAGTCCAGGTACCCGCAGGGTATTCAGCCCCCTGAGCTGGAAGACAGAGATGGAGAGCACAACAAACTCCTCATAATCCAGGAACAAGCAGTTAAGGACCTGCCTAGCCACCTGGA
>NW_010526170.1:4470-10647 GCF_000687285.1 Phaethon lepturus | reverse complement strand
TCCTTTTTTCCCTTTCTCTTCCCCCCGTCCCCCTCCCGTGTTGTCCTAGAGATGCTGGATGCGGTTTTGTTTGTAAAGCAACTGACCTGCCAAGTCTCACTCATTACGGATTAACTTTAAAGGCAGTTTTGTTCTGTTGTCGAGAGGGGGGAAGTCTCTGAGTCTGGTGATGAAAGATTTTCCAATATGATTTTTAAAAATCAGTGTTTTTACAACTCGCTCATCTTTTATTTTAAAACGTTAAGCTGCTTAAATTACCACGAGCTGGCAACCCAAAAATAACTTTTCTCTTTTAAAGGTCTTTGCGAGAGGTAAGAAAACATGCTACTCTCGGTAACTAAATAATATATTACCAGGAGAATTGTTTCTAAAATTGATTGCACTGTTTTCCAGATACAGTTTTGTTTACTAAGACTCCCCTCCTCCCAAGAAGAACCAGCTCTGCGATTCACTCTGCGGAGCAAGGGCATTTATTTATTTACTAATTGATTGGAGGGAATATACATGACATACGGTATATCAGAAGCTATGAACAGAGGACCTTAAAAACTGCTGGGACCTACATTTTGCTGTATAGAGGTTTAATATAAATTAAGCGGGATGATTAACTGTGTCAGCAGCTAAAGCGCGATGAGGAGAAAGCATTGCTCCGCGCTTGGAAATCGAGGCACTCTCACCCCGCTTAGACAGGGAGAGAGATGCACGCACGCCGACGTTAACACACAGCATCATTAACCCAGCCAAGTCCTTTCACTCAGTTAACTCATTCCCATGCTGAAATCTGATATTTAAAAGTAGCAGTGTAACACAAAAGCTCCTGATTATTTTTTTTTCCCCCCAACGTTCTTATTTTTGTTAACTGAACTTCACCAGTTTCAAAGTTACAGGTGGTATTTACTACGGTTTACATTCGTGCTGTCAGTCAAACAAGTGTCACCATATATCACCCTGTGTTAAGAAAACATACTTTGTGATTGAAGAATGGAGTTGTGTTTGGACATGTATTTTACAAGTAACAAAATCCATTTAATTGACATAAAAAACACGGCTGCTGCTAGTAACTTTCGGGTAGAGTCCTGCTCCTAGTCATAAAAATAACTCCAAAGAGAACAAAGCGCTTCAGTCTGGAGGAATGGCTGTTTAGGTAGCCGTGTGGGTGCCATGCTCTCACATAATGATTGTGTTTATACATGACAGGAAGCATCTGTAATCCACAGCTGCGGGTGCTCCAGCCCAAAGTCCTGATAAAATCTACACCTATGCTGCTGCATGAATGAAAACAGACTTCTCGAGCAGACCAGAAAAGCAGCCTGCGTTTCTCCAGTTTTTAGCGCTCGGTGGTCACCATCGGTCTTCTCCCTACTTCTCTGCACACCCATCCGCCTTCTGCCCAATTCTCTAACACCTCTACCGTGCTCGCTCCTATTACGCTTTTTTGCTCAAATACTGGCTTTTTTTGCCCCCTGCTTTGGCCAATAGAAACACATTTATATCGCCTTCTTCCCCCTCCTCTGCCTCTCCCCCCTGCACCCCTCCCCATGGCAGAGAAGCACAAAAACCCCAGCGCTTGCATCCTTCAATCCTTCACCTTTTTTTTTTTTTTTTTTACTAGCTCAGCGATCGGTGTTGACTCTTTTGCCCAAGTGAGAAACACTCTTTTCCTGAAGTTACCTTGTTTCAGGAGGCACAACAAAAGCAAGACTGTATCGAGCCGCCTCAGACCAGCCTCCCCTTTATTTCCATTGCTGTGTCACATAGGAAAATCAAGCTGGAGCAGACAGTATACGCTGACTCCTTAAAATATTTTTAGACTGCGTCAGCTATCCTTTCTCACTCCCTTTGTGGAAGAAGTGTGCAACAGTTTAAGTTGGAAGCAGGCAAAATGAAGTTAGGGTTGAAGAGGACGCGTAATGCCTTCTCAAAGGCGACCTGTAACGCGAGGTCTGCTACGTTTCAGAGTCGGACCTGCACAAATCGCAACCTGAGGTTTCCGGGCACAAATGGCATCTGATTTCTGTGGGTCTGCTCCTTAACGGTAGAGCCATCCTTTAAGAAATCATCCTCCAGCTTCTCATTTATATATCCTGATTTTCTTTCCTGCTGCTGCGTATGAATGCTCCGACACAGAAGACAGCTAAATAGGAATTGTGTAAATACAATTATACGATCGTTTTTATTTCTTTGTTTTTGAGAAGACTGGATTAGAATAGTGGTAAAGGAAAACAACTGTCTTAAATTAATAAGTGTCCTAATTTGAAAAATACCCTTCCTTTTCCCAGTAATTAATTTCAGTTCAAGAACTCAAAAAATCAGCTGCAGTGAAGTTTAATCCGTCTCTATAAATGCAGAAGAATGGAAGAACATGCAGCTTTTCATAGGCTTCTAGCAATACGCAGAAACACGTGTATAAATTTCCAAAAAGCAAATTAGAAAAGCCCTCATGTAAGAGAAGCAAAAATCTTGAATTAAAACTCTCCATTTGTTACTGGTGCGTGAGTTATATAGTATCAGATGTCACTCACTTTCACCTGCTCCAGCCTAATAGCATAGACAAGTGGGAAATATTAGGTACCTAGTGAAAATGTTACGTGATGCAACTCAACAGCAATTTCATGATGAGAGTCTCTTTACAATGAATAAAATGATTTCTGTATTTATATTCTTCAAATGTTCTAACAGTACAAAATCTCGCTACAGTAGATTAAACAGAAAAATAACAGTTTATGAAATATGACCTCCAAAAAACTAATTGCAGAAGAAATATTCATTCCCAGTCCAATAAATCCTTAATTTTAAATGTCAGCTGCAAAACATAAATCCCTTTAATAGATTTCAAACTGTGGTGACAAAGTTGTAATTGTAGGGTCCAGCCCACTCAAAATCAGTCCAATGCTCTCGCTTTGCATTAGGCAGTCTTCTGGGTTTTGGGGTTTTTTTTGTTGTTGTTGTTGTATTTTAATCTCATCTCCAATCTTTTAGAAATTTTCCATTGCATTCCTGAGCCTGGTTCTGGATTACTTTTGGCTCAGATTGAATCAAATCTTGTTGATATTCCTCAATAGATGTCTGAAGTGCGAAGTCTACTTGATCGTAACTTTCTGTGTGGTTTACTGCAGGGTAGCATGCACGTAAAGACCCTCAAGTCATGTGAAATAGGAGCCTTGACCTCAAGACACCATAAAGTTGCCTACTTCGGTTGTAGCGCAAAAGGTCACTTTTCCTGGGACTGCCTCTGAGGGCTGTTTTTAACTAATTATTACCTTTGAATTTAGCTTATCATTTGTTTAAAAAAAAAAAAAGGGAAGAAAGAAAGAATGAATGAAAAAAAACCCAACCCTCAGTTATTATAATTTCAGCAGTTTGACTGGCATGTATTTAACATCATGGACATGTGAAAAGACAAGGTCCCTACCTGAGGAGCTTACAGTGTAAATTAGACAGAGAGCACTGTGAATAATAAAAGCAGAGCAGAGGTTTGTGTAAGTATGTGGGAAGAGTGGGAAGGTGCATAGAGAAATATGCAGAGTTGAGAAATATTCTACCAATTGACACTGATTACGATACTTTTCTGTCCTGCTCTGTTTTCATGTAAGTATGGTAACAGTTTTGGTTTTCTCTGCTTGCTTGCTTGTCAGTGAGCTATTCCATTTCAGAAGCTTGCCTTCCGATTTCTTTTTCTGTTCTAGATTCTAGTACTACAGGTAATAAAAGTACACCTTGATTCTTCTGCTCAGCCGTAGTAAATAACACTGAAATCCCCCAAAATGTTATGTGTACTTCCCTTGGCAGTTTTTCCACAGCAGTCCACTGAAAAGTACGATTCACTATTAACAGAAAATAGAAATGAACTTGAAATTCTGGGCTTCTGACACTAACATCCCCTAACAAATCTCTGACACGCCTCTAGGTTGAGGTTTTTTTGTAATAAAATGTTTATAAACAACAACAAAAAAGGTATTTGCTGCCAGTTTCTTTTTCCTTATGCTTAGCTGCATCAGACAATCAAAAACACTAAAAGCAAAAAAAAAAAAAAAAAGACCCAAACAGCTTCTTCCCAGTCTTCTTTAACAAAGAGGTTGCAATACTACACAGGCTTTATTCTTTTTAGGTGTTGAAAGTGAGACGCTATCAGAAATAGGAATATCAGAAAAGGTGATGGATCAGCCTGAGAAATTAAGCTGCAATCAGTCAGTAGGACCAGATGGTATTCATCCAAGAGCTCTGAAGGAACTGAAGACCAATGCAAGTGTAAGCTGCTAACAAAAATATGTAATTTATCATTAAAAACAGCTACCGTACCGGAGGACTGGAGAGTGGCCAAGGTTGTACCCATCTCTTAAAAAGGTGCTAATGATGATCCTGGGAATTGTAAACCAGGAAATCTTAGTTTAGTACTAGGAAACTATTTGGAGAATCAGTAAAAATAATATGCTTAGGCACACAGATAGCAAGGAAAAGCTGCAATGCTTCTACCTACATTCTCTCAACCCTCCTAAAACTACAGGAAGGAGTTAATTAAGTAGCCGATAAAGTAGAACCAGAAGATGCAATTTATTTAGTGTTTCCAAAAGCTTATGGTAAGGTCTCTGGCAAGAAAAACATAGCCGCTCCAGAATTAAAGCCTAGCTATGGTGTAAAAACTGGACAAAAGATGGAAAACAAAACCCAAAACATCAGAACAATTAGAATTTTGCCCCCTGAAAGCATTTTATAAGCACTGGAAGATTACCACAACTTCCTAATGAGCTGGTTATATCAGAGATGAAGTAACCTACCTATAAGTGTAAAAGCGAGCCGTGTCAGAGCCAGGACTTCAGTTCATGAGCACCCAGGTTCCAGAGCTGAGTTTAGGTGACCAGAGAGCATCCCTTTCTCTAGGTACTGCGGAAGAGTCGGTGGTCAGTTGAAGCAGAGAAAGAGGTTAACTCTGAATTGCCCCTGGGATCAATAGTGGCAATAAAGATGGGTTTGTTCAACTTACTCATTAGCAATCTGGGAAAAAAAGCTTCTGAAATAAGGATGGTAAAATTGGTTTTCACTACAACAATCACAGCCTGCTCTCTGGTACTTAGACTCAATGCCCGTTGCTCTAAACAGGAAAACTCATGGGAGTTTTTTTGGACATTTATTAAGTTAACTGAATTTGGGCAAAACATGAAGGAATTCCAGAGCAAGCCAGCGAACTAAGATAAAATGGTGACATGATGGCGTGTAAAATTAAACAGACTAATGCCAAGGAGTGTGTGCTGGAAAACATTTTCAAGAACTGATGGCTATTAATTAGCACGGGAAAATCTAGGCATCATTCACTGAAAAATGCTACCCAGCATACTGCAGGAGCTTAGAAAACAAAAGCAGAGAAGACACTCAGATACACTAAAAACAAAAAAGGTTGTTAAACATAAAATATTACTATGTGATTTCATGAGTAAAAGCTGCATTTCTGGACAGTCTATTGCATTTTAGTCTGTGGATCATAGGCAAGACACAGCAAACCAAGGAAACAGAGAGAGAAATGCAGTAAACATGATTAATGAAACAGGGGACGGGACTGAGTTAGAAGGCAGATTTAAAAGAAAAGATCATTTAATTTAGAAACATGAAGAGGATGAGGATGTTTAGGACTACGTAAAATTTCAGTTGATACAGAAGAGCTCAGGTGTTTCTGTCTGTTCTCCTGCATTTCCCAAAAAAATAAGTGGGAAGCACATTTAAATGAATATATGGAGATGCTTTTTTCATCAGAATATGTAGTTAAATTGTGGGATTTATTGCTGATGCATAAGATTGAGGAAAACGGCTTTGGGGCAATTGCTAAAAAAAAAAAAAGAAAAAAGGAGGGAATAAAAGATTAGAAAACAAAAGCAAGAGCAAATGAAAGGAGGAGGACTAACTCTTTGTCATGTCCCCCTGTTCCCTGAGACTCTTCAGCTGCTCCTCCACACAAAGGGCACATGGCCAGTGATACGCAGTTTGGTGAAAGGGCATCTCAGGTTGCAAAGGCAGACCTGAGAGACAGCCGTCCTGTGCAACACGGTTTCCCCTCTAAAACCATCGCTTTTGCAGACAGAAATGCCAACAGCTGCTGCTGTAGGAGTCCCTAACTCCCACCCCTCTAAACAGCCCTTTCGGTCGGGGCTAAGGGGCAGAATGAGGGAGGAGGGAAGAGGGGCCAAA
>NW_010526170.1:1914-4458 GCF_000687285.1 Phaethon lepturus | reverse complement strand
CCCTACTCCCGCAGCCGAGGACCGCGCTGCTTGACGTCCTTTCCAGCCCTGCCAGCCTCTCCACAAGCATGCAGACTGTACTCCCCTGAGAGGGCAGAAAGCAGTGGGAACGCGATGTGATTCTCCTTGTGGAATTTCTCAGCACTTTTTCCTTCCTTGGGATTTTTCCCGAGAGAGGAGAGTATTTAGCCCATACTTAGCTTTACCAAAGTATTAGACATTTATTTGATTAAGTATAGCATCTGCAGCCACACTAGCTATAATAAAAATTATAAGGGCTATCAATCCTCATACTTCAGGGCATAAGCTGATCACCAGCTGGGGTCGAAAAGAAATTTCCCTCTGTGGTATAGTATTGCAATTAGGTGCGTTGGGGGGGGTTATGCCTTCCTCGGCTGCCTCGGGCGTTGGCCAGTATGAGAGGCAGAGAGATACCAGACTAGATGGACCACTGGTCTGCTCCAATATGGCAATTCCTTTGTTCTTAGGGCTGAATGCTTCTGCTGCCGAGCCACCCTACTTTGTCACAGTGTCAAAATCCAGCATTAATTACAATTCTGAAAATGAAGGAATATTCATGAATTATTATGTTGGCAATAACTGCGTGTAATACAATACAGACAAAAACAATGTCTGCTGCAGAGTAAAAGGAAGTAGACAGCTTCGAGCACAAGGCAGTTTCTGTTTCCAGTTACCCTCCAGAACTCCTTGCACCCGAGAGTCAACACCTTTGAGGATAATAAACTAATTACAATTTTATTTTATAGTATTCTGACAACAAATTTGATTCAATAGTGTCTGCACAGTTCAGACAAAGCAAAACACTCCAACAGTTTGACTGTGCAATGCTGATATTTTTTATGAGCTCAAATTTAATCCCCCAAATGGCATGATGGTCTTGGTGAACATATTTTAAATAAAATTTCCGTCTGTAGTACTCTGGTTCCATCAGCATTTTGATAGAAATCAAAAAAAAAAAAAAAAAAAGAAAATCCAATAGCTGCTTTATTCCTGTCATGTTCTTTTTCTAAAGGAACTCTTGGAGATGATTGCAAGAGTACATTAAAGGCATGCATTTTCGAAGTTAGTCAGTTGTCAAAGTGATTCTGAGGGTTGACAATCACATTTAAGACGAATATAGAAATCTGAAAGAAATGCTTACGAGCAACTCCATATTCTGGGCAATGACTTAGTTTGGAAATGCATCCAGTTCAAGGGTTAAATGAAAGCAAAAGCAATCACTTCAACCATGTTTTTGAAGAAAATAAAACAGCTTGATGTAAGCTAAATGAAGGGGGTCTGTGACTTAAAAGGAATGGACAGATAGAGAAAAAGGTCAGAAGATTAAATTTTCCCTAAGGGAAAAGTCATTCTTTGGAATCATTAACCTCCTTCTAGGTCACTACTGAAAAAAACAGCAGGAAATCCTACTGCTCCTGGAAAGATGGGTGCATCGTATACCGCCCACTGACCTAGCAACTCTATGGCAAACATAATTGTGCTTACAAATTCTCCTCCAGGCATGCTTGGTTTTACCATGCCCATTTTAAAGCCATATGATCTTTTAGGCGAACTCTGAAGTGTATCGATAAAAACAATATTCTAGGGGCTTGGGATGTTAAAAAGAAGAATCACTTGCTTAAGTGTCTTTTCTTGTAACAGAGAGAAATCTGGAAGCGGAGCTTGTGAATTGGAAAGTTGGTCAGTGATAGGTATTATCCATTAGCCATTTCTCTTTAGGGCCAAAATTAATCATCGTCATCATTGTTTTGATGCATTTTAGTGGCTTTTTACAACCTAAAACACATTGTCAGGATGCCAGGATCAACTGTATGTTTCAAAATATCTTTTTGTCTCACAGAACCCACATCAGAGCGTGTTTTCCAGGTTTTATTGTACGCTAACTCTGCTCCCTCCTAGAGAAGCCGGAGAGAAACCATTACATCAGAGAGGAGGAGTGGGCCCTTCTGTAAGAAATACAATCATCTTCCATAAAGCATTTGGAGGATGTTCTGTAGCATTTGTCAGACCATATTCAGATGATCAGTCTTGCCAGTATCGATGGAAACAAGTATTTTGTCATGGTCAAGCCCCCAGACGAGGGAAACCACCTCCAGTCAATTGGTACCATGCAGAAGCACTCACATTGCCATCGAAATGTGACCTTTTTTTCTCCCCCTCTTGCAACAGAAATAAAACTCCTGATCCACATAAGTATGAATTCGTATTTGCTTTTGACAGAAGCCCCAATCCAGCAGGAGTTGGCAGGCAGTTGGATGCCTGTAGCTCTGCAAAGCCTCTTGTCTACTTGGAGGCTGCAGGCAAAGCCTCCATCCTGCTGCAGAATCAGGGACTTAATCTTAAGAATTCGTATTACTGGAAAACATTCTGGCAACTGCCTGAGAATCTTTCGTCTCTGATCAGCAAAATTTCAAAAAAGGCACATTCAGAAGATAATTTCAACATGGAAATAAGACTTCAAGAACTTAAAAGGATGTTACATAGTTAAAAACATGAGAATCTTGGGTCATGTATTAAGATGTC
>NW_010526170.1:0-1883 GCF_000687285.1 Phaethon lepturus | reverse complement strand
CTGCTGAACGAACATTAAGCAATACTTTTTCTTGATTTGATGTTGTCTCTTTCCATCATTTTTACATATATGACACTGGAAAAAGAAAAATACACAGAAATGATCACAACCAATTTACTGCCCTGGAAGAAGAAGGTGCCTTGATTAACTTTAATTTCTCAAATTGTGCATTTCATAAAAAGCCACTTTTCGCATGTAAGCGAGATCTTCCAAGATTTCAGAAGACAATGACACGACCCCTAGAGAATAAAGGCATTGAAAGAAGTAGCTAAGAGAAAGACAAATAAAGCATAGTTTGTGGAAATTAGCACCCTTTACAAAGCCTACATGAGGACAGAATCACATGGCGTTCACATTCTTCAAGAAATCCTAATTTTTACCCATGTTCGCACAACGACTGAAGAGCCGATATGCAAGAATCCCTTCCTAAATGTTAGCAGCCCAGTTACCTAAGGTGAACGGGGTACATGGGTAACGATTCCCTGATAGGTGTACGGCAAGGGAGAGAATCACATGCCTCGCTTGTTTGCTAGCCGAAATGCATTTCTGAGTCAGGAAATCAGAAACACAACACAAACCCTGCAAGTAGACGACACACGTTCCCTCCGCCGGTATTAGTAACCGTCAAGAGGCTGTCAGAGGCAGGGAGTCACAGCTACCCAAGGCAGTGCTTCCCCAATACCTCCCCCCGCCGCCCGAGCATGTTTTTGGACCATGCTTTGCTAGGAAATAGTGAGGAAATATCAGAGTGTTGTTGCAGCTGCTTAGAGAACTCCCCAAATTCAGTGCAAACGGCGCTCTGAAACAAAGCGACCGAGGAATGTTGCAGCAGAGCCCTCAGCTGAGCAGCAAGATGCAAGATTTATTACGACACAGTGCAGGGGATATCTGAAAGGGAAGTCAAAGCATTAATGTGCCTTTTCGTCCTTTCCCCCCACCCTGTCCTCTTTTTTCTATGTAATTCATATATATGCATATAATTGTTTCTTTTCTCAAGTGAAATGGCATCTAAAATGATCAAAAATTTTAGGAGGTGAGGGTTTCCTAAGATCTTTTCTACTTGTTTTTCCTGTGTTCCAGTGTTCTCTACCCACAGGACTCTGAAATGCTGAAATTTCAGCAGTTCATATGTCTGCCTGACCACCTCTTTTATTAAAGGGTTGTGTTTCTTTTCTGTCAACACCTATTCTTTAGCACACATCTCTGCTATCATTCAGGAAAATGTTGGCATACCCTTTTTTTCTCCTTTTAAATTCATTTCTATAGCTGGGCTTTTCCTTTCAAGTCGCTTTAATTTCTGTCATCGGTTTCAACCCCCAAGTTCTCACTTTCGCAAGACAATGAGCTATTTTCACACGTGTAAAATGCTCCATGAAGGGGAATCGCAGATGTCACATTTACATGTTTATGTTTTCTGTTTCTTTTTTTTCAGTCTGTCGCTCAGTTCAGCTCTCTGAGTCCCAGGTATTTCAGTGGAGCTGAGACTCCCTCAGTTCCTCTACCCAGACCTCTAGCTTTACAAAATAAGCAGGTATCTTGAAATACGTTGGCGGCTTCAGTTCCAAGGATAAAAGCAACCGCTGTAAAATCCAACAATGACCCCGTGCACCAACGCTCACAACCTCGCACACACGTGACCCATAAACCAGCGCAGTTAATTTTCCATACGGTCCCGTCCCTTTCTATGTGGAAGAGAAAAAAGAAAAAAGAGTTTCCTTATGTTTAAAAAAAAAAAAAAAAAAAAAAAAGGCTGTGAAAGGTGAGTTTTGAGGAAGAAATCCCTCTGAGGCTCCTCTTGAGGAGATTCCCCGCCAGGATTGCGGGGGGCAAGAGAAGACCCGCTTTTGGCTCAGTGCGGTGGAGGCCGTGGGATCTGCCCCCAG
>NW_010526169.1:29775-41559 GCF_000687285.1 Phaethon lepturus | reverse complement strand
CGCCGCTCCCGCAGCCCCGCCGACCGGGGACTGTCGCTGCCTCGGGGGCTGTTTGGGCAGAAAGTCCTAGGGGAGGGGATAGCTAAAGTTGGAGATACGGTGAGGGAGGGTTCAGCTCTACACCGAAGGCGGCAAGAATTTATACCGGTGTGTTCCCTGGTGGAGGAGATCCCTGTGTTTTGGTGTGTGTTTTGGTCCTGAACGTGGTTTAGAGAGCCTTGGTCAACCCTTCCCTCACTATTTACTTCTCCCACATGCGCCGTTTGGTAGACACCCCTGGCATGGGTCCCTCTGGGAAGGACCTCAGGGGACACTTCTGTCTCCAGTGTGGAAGTTTCCAGAGGGGCTTGCGGGGGGCTGACACCCAGGGTCTGTCTGGTGGGTTCCCCTGCTCAGGCTGGCGTCCTGCTGCTGGCTGGCCGGCAGCATGGCATTCTCCTTGCGCTGCATTTTTTTGTGACTGTTGGTATCAGCTACATCCCTCCAACATGCCTGTTGCTCTGGCAAGTTCCCAGGGGTGTGGAGAACTTGCCCCCAGAACGCCTGGTCCCTTCCTTGTTGGCCAGGAGCTCCCCAGACAAGATCGCCCATTGAGAGCTGGTCTTACTGCCATGCCAGCATTAGGTCCTGTAAAGTCAGGCTTTAATAAGCTGGCTCTTCCATCCATGAAGACAAACTGGAATGAGCATGCTGGCTGGTGGGTACAATGGTGGCATAAGCTCTGAAAAGGAGAAGGCATCAGGGTTAGGCCTGGAGCTGCTGGTATTGCGGGTTTTGCGCTCTGCATCAACCAAATGAATGGTGGGACGAGCATGTTGGGGATTGGAGATGGTTAAGTGCTTAAGGGAAAGCACTTTGAACAAGCAGCAGGCAGAAGGTTAGTGCCTCCAGATGAGATCTGTGAAAGGGCAAGTGCCACCGGACAGGACCTTCTTCCTGCAAGGAAAAAGGATTAATTTCCTCCTTGGTGGTAACGTGGGGTAGCATGTAGATCTGCAACATGTGCTAACACACAGAGCTGAAATGTGGTAAATGCAAGCAGAGTCTTGTTTTCCAGCCTCACAAGGCATTGACAGGGCATCTGGGTCACCCCATCTGTGGAGAGGTCATGAAAACCAGTTCCCAAGATCCTGAAGATTCCCTTGATGCAAACTCCAGGCCACTAGATAATCGGCAGTTAGTGTCAGTGGGAACACATCAGTGGTGGCACGCTGAGATCTCAAAATGCATTTGTAGTCTGGAGCATCCTTTCCTCCCCGGAGAAGATACAAGTACATCGATGGGACGTGACATGTCCAAGAGCCTGATGCGAAGAAGGAACAGAGGCAGGAGTAGAAGGAGGTTCACCAAGAAACTTCATCTGGGTGTGTGTATGTGTGGTGCATCCAGCTCACAGTTTGCTGATTTTTAGACTCCCTTTGTCATGCCAGCAGACTTCTGTGCAAGTTTTGGTGCCCATTCTCCAGGTGGGACCACTTTTGATGGGACGTGTTGCAGATTTCACAGATTTGTTTCCAAGAGCCCAGACTTACTCACTAATGCAGAAAAGTATTGGTACCACATCCAAATGCAGGCACTGGCACTTAATAACTGAGTAGTGGAACAATCTCCCTAGCAATGGCTGGAGGTTCCTCCTCTTATCCTGCTTGGAAAAGCGAAGAAATTTTGTAACTAAAGAACAGGACCCTGCAGATCTGACCCTGGCCCTGGCCTTGCCACGGATTCTGTCTGACCTTGGACACATCACCATATCCCCATGTCTGAGTTCCCCCATCTGTTAACACTTGACCTTGCTTTGTTCTCAGAGGTTTGCTCCCTGAGATCTATAGAGCTTTGGGATGCTGGCAGAGATAGGCGTGGAAGCACTAAAATACTTGTCTCAATGCTGTGAAGGCCCCTTTCACTAAACAAGCACTCTTTGTGGTCCATTGAATGGACCCTTCAGACAGGCTTTGCTGGCAAGCGTGTGACAAAGAGTGAAGTGATGGTGTCATATATTCGTACATTACAGGTGACTGAAATGCAGCTGATGTGCCCGGCTGCTTTTTACTGGCTTCCAAACTAGCTGCTTTAAACCTTTAGCTGCTGCCTTTCACATGCATTTATTGCCATTGTTGCTGTATTGTTTATCACAGCTAGGCACGGGCTGGGGTACAGCCAAGAGCACGAGTGCAGGAGGATACAGCTTTTGCCTTCTGTTGCTGGCACTGTAACTAGACAAGGTAGATGAAGGCAGCTTCATTTTGCATATGGGAAAGTGAAGAGACAAAACAGCTTATTCAAGGTGCTACAGGGAGTCTGTGGTAGCACAGGGAATTGGATGTTGATCTCCCAAGTCCATGAGGATCCCTCCATTCCCTCTGTCCTTTGTGCTGCACCCTGCCACTCGGTGAGAGAGAAACCTGTATATGTACTTTCCATATGTTGTGTATGCATTAAAATATACATGTTGCAGTTTCCACTGAGACCATCCCCTTGGTCTGGATTTTTGGAGAGAAATTAATGTTTGGTCAACCCTTGTAAACCCTGAGACATTCCTCTGGCTTCCTTACAGACCTGAGGTTTGGGCCAGGAGATCTGAGAATCTCCAGAAAACCTAGGACACATGTTTGGAGTTGTGTCCAAACAATAGTAAGAGTTTCCAGGAGGGTTTATACACAGTAAGAGCCTCCCAAATTCTCCGTCCATGCTCAGGGAAATTGAGGCAAAATTAAAGCGGCTTCTCCAGGCAACAAGACAAGGGGTCTTGACTCTGGGGCCAGCTACAGAGTTCAGGCAAGATCCCAACCCAGCCTGGAGTGAGTTTTGCTCTGGGTAAGTAGTGTACTGAAACCCTGAAAGGTCAGCTCTGGTTGATGACATTGTCTTGGTTTGCATCTTTACACGTAGAAAAACAATAAGAAGTGTCTATTTAAAAAGGCCCTTCAACTGTTTACAGCAAACTCTGTCCATGCAGAGGTTTGACCTGCAGGGTTTGCTTTTCTCTGAATTAACTGGCTTCTGCTGTTTGTAAAGGGAAAACTGATAGCAGAAAGCAACCTGTTGATTAATGTAGATGGGAAAGCCCAGATTACAATCTGGTGAACAATTAACTTTGCAGAGTAATCTGTAATCAGACGGAGCATCTTCTGCTCTCTCTTTACATTTCTAATCAAGGTTTCTTTTCAGGTAGCATTTTGCCTGCAGCCAGTGTTGCTCATCTGCTTCTTATTTGCTCAGTCACTCACAATCTTAGCTTGTATCTTTGTCTAGCCAGCCTGGCTGGAAAAGAAGCTGGTGTGAAATTATTTTCAAGCCACAGAGCAGAGCCAGCAAGCCTTTGGAGATGGCTGATGTTCATCTGTGCTTCTGACACTGCTGCAATCTCTCATCTCTCTTGTTCTTTCTTTGCCTCCCTCCTTTCATGAAGCTTATTCTTGCCGTGTCTCCAGTCACAACTTGAGATCTGTATTCTCTTGCCTTCTGGGTTTCATCGCTGTTTTAGGGATGAACTCCAAGCCACCACAATTAAGGCTAGATTTTTGCAGACAGACTAGGCACGCCACATTCCCACTGGGAAATGTCCACGTATCTTCAGCACAGCATGCCTGCCCACTGGGCTAATCTCTGCTGAAAAATTGACCATTTCTTTTCATACCTGAGCAGCAACAGGTCCGGGGTGACATAGATTTTGTCTTTCAGGCACCCTCTCAGTTTTCGTTCATAACCTGCCATGCAGTAATGTTTTTATTACTGAAAACTTCTACATGAACCCTCTCCCTCTCTTCCTCAGCCTCTGAAATGCTCAGGTGTTTCCTTTAAAACAACCCAAATTGCCCCAGCTGGGGACTTTGGAGTGGGGCGGGGGGCTGGATTTGACCAGTTTCACAGAGTGCTGCTGTCATTTTGATGACTTTTAACTGAATTGCTAAATTAAAAAAGAGAGGCTGCTGAAGCTGACCATAAACACTGAAACCTCTGAAGAAATCAAAATGTGCCTTTTTTGGGAAGCAGAAACATTCCAAACGTTCTGTTTATTTCTGCTATTTCTTTATTTTGATTTAAATAGTTTATTTTTATCTGGTCTATGTAATTATTTTTCAAGTGCTAATATGCTGGTCACTCAGGGGTTATGATTCATGATCCTGGTTAGATTTAGCTGCAGCCCCCCCCGCTGTCGCTTCTCCCTCACACCGCTTTTCCCCAGCACTGCCCACTCTTGAAGCCGTATCTTTTTTTAGTTGCTAAATCTGACAAGGTTTATGAACGGGAGCCTTAACTCTGCGCTTGTGAAGAGACACACGCATATAAATTCATCGGTGGTGTTTTTTTCTGTATTCCAGCGTGGAACATCACCTGGAGCCTGGTTTTATGCCTTCTAGCATGACTTGAATTATTTGTTGGAAAGCCTCTTAGACTGGCAGTTTATGCAATGAGCCTCTGCTGGAGCAAAAGCTGCTGATCTATAGCTACCCAAAGATGCAGCCAGGGACCTACAGGGATCTCCAGTAGCACTTTGGGTGTTTTTTATTTATTTTGGACTTTAAAAATCTGGTTTGTAGAGTATAATAGCAGCTGAAGTGATCTCGCTCCACACAGAAAATGCATCCTCCTAGTGCATCTGCCCATGTTGGTGGGTTAAAGTCCACTTTGTGCCTTATTTCACCAAGTGCCTTACTTCAAGTGGTGTAAGTCCGCATTGCCGCGCTGAAGTCAGTAGACCCGCAGCAGCACAAGACATGGCAATTTTGTCACCAGCCAAGGCTGTGAGTGTCACAAATCCTCCCTAGTTTTGTAGTAGGATCTCTTCAGTAATGTATGCTTGTGTCACCTCTGCTGTCACGCAGAAAACACAGAGAACTAGAAACTGCCACTCATTCCTGCAGTACCAGCATTGCCAGTGACCTGGTAGAGACTGTGCTTCAGAATTTCAGGATCCAGTCCTGATACAGTAGATCTGGGCAGCAATGACCTGTAAACAACAGACAAGGGAAACGGTGCTGCAGTAGTGGTTTGGAGGTACGATCCAGGGCCAGATCTCCTGGACTCTTTTCCTGGCTGTGCCATGGACTTGCTATTTGACCTTGGTTGAGTCCCATCCCGTCTCTGCACTTCTGTATTTCCTGTCTCTGCCGGGGGCATAATAGCCAAATTCACAGCTAGGCTGAGGTACAGTTGGTATTAGTGAAATGCTTGGCTATCCTTGAACGAATGGTGGTCACAGAAGGGCAGGGAACCATTCCTGTGTTACTGTAGGCATAATAACCTTTCTGGCATCTGTCCTCCATGCCTCAAATTGGAGCAGTGATTTAAGTGCAAGGGAGAAGCAGTAAGGAAAATCTGCTTTCAGCCTAAAGCATATATTGGTCCTTCTGCTACAGATATTCCTGAGGGTTGGTCAGCTTGTAATTATTAACTAATTACTGCGCAGGAATCACTGTGCCACAGGATACAGGAAGTATAGGCAGTCAGGAACAAACTGTATCTCACAAATCTCAGCCTTTTCTTATTTGTCCTTTGTATTTTGCCCATCATGGTGGTGTCTGACTTACAGACCTGCCCATCAAGCTCTCAGAAGGGACATAACGAGTCAGCCTGTGGCTGGATACCGCTGTGCGCTGTTTGCTTTTCATGTTTGCAATTAGGGGACTGAAAGCCACTGTTAGTCCAGAACAGGGAAGAGCTGCATGCCGGACTGTGGCTGCGAGGACCTCTTTTGCAGGTCTGCCAATGTTCCCTGTTCTGCCTGAAGAAGACCACATCTAGGGGTGAGCTTTGCAGCCCTCGCGATCTGCCTCTACAATAAAGGTATTGATATTGTGTATTTCCTGAGCATGGTGCTGGCCAGAGGTGAATTAGCAACCCCGGAGACTGAAAGCCTCTGTTTATCCCAGGAGCAGGTCGGGCACAGACAGGGAGCTGCTCTGCCAGCAGTGCTGCACCGCAGTGCTGTGGGCTGCAGGGACCTCCTGCGCAGGATGCGATGGAGTCGGTCCCTGTGGCCGGCTCGGGATGGGTGTGCTGAGCAGAGCTGCCTGTCACTGGGGATCCATGGGACCTCGGGGACAGCTCAGAGCCCATGTCACCCCTCACAGCAGCCTCAGACGGAGCAGGGTAAGAACCTGCACAGCCCCTTAGTCCATCAGCTGGCGTATTTTTTATCAAGGAAGAGCGAGTGTCTGAAATGCTGCCCAGTGCAGAGGAAACCTCTGCAGGGCCAAGTCTCACTGTAGGCTTGTGTGGTTGAGGCAAGAAACCTCTAAGGGATGCCTCAGACTGCCCTGATTAGAGGAGCCAAGGGGTTTGTTTTTCTGCTAGTTTGGTTTTTGTTTCAAGGCAGAAAACCTCTCTGACGTGGGTCTTTGGTGGAGGAGGATGGGCTGTCAGGGCCATCACAAATCATCGTCAGCATCAAGAGCTGCTGCGGTGCCTGTAGCTGAAGGAAGATGGGGACACGGGCACCCGAAGCTGCAGGGGTGGTAGTTTGAGCCCTGCGGTCCTTGCGTTGACCAGGTGCCTTGGAGCCATTTCAGCACTTTGGAGGGGTCCCAGAAAGGCTGCAGATGGTCTGGCGGCACCTGGGCAGCCTTCCTAGTACCTGGGTTTTAGGCAGGAATTTGCAAACACCATTTGCAATGTAAATTGGTGTGTGTGGGCAGAGAAGCAACATTACCTTCCTGGGAGTCTGAGGAGGAGGCAGAACTAGTGGTTTTGATGCTCTTTTTGGTCATACCCAGGGGTTGTTCTGTGTCTTTTCCAAAAGGCAATTAAAAATGCAAAGAGTGCCTCTATGTCCCCAAATTGCTCTCTCCATTAAATGAACCATCATGACACCCCAGCACACATCTCCCAGTACCACCTTCACATCCCTCCCTTCCACCATAATCCTCCTGCTTTAGCAGTAACTCTTAAAGCTCCTGGAAAGAGAAACAGCAGTGAGGAGCTTTCCTGTCACCCTTGTTGCTGCCCTGTCCCTAGAGAGCCATGGCTGGGAGGTGCGGAGGTGCCCGCTGCGCTGTTGAATTCCTCTCAGACCCCAGGTGCAGCTACGCAGCAATGGAAACAGGTATTTCCTCTGTGCAGGAGGTGCAGAGAAAAGGTCTGATTGAGTCATTTTAATTCCAGGAAAACATGACATAGTATCTGAGGGAGAAGGCGTGTTTTTATAAATTACCATTAGCAGCATGTGTTCTATTTAAGTACTTAATCCCTTTCAATCCCTTCTTATTAACGATTAATTGTGCAACTAATCGCACTATGATAGCAGCATTGCAAGTGCAGTTAGTTGCAGTGTGTACAAGCAACCCCACCAGTATTAACCCAGATAAGAATTTGGTGCCATGGTGAGAGGGGGGCACCTCAGGTCCGCTGATGTTCTGCTGTGTGAACACAGGCCAAATCTCTCGTCTCTCTGGGTGTCAGGATTATAATCCTTTCTTATCTCAAGCCTTTCCTATGAAGCATACAGCTTATCAGCTTGCGAGGCAGGAGAGGAGTAGAATTGAATACAACCAAGTGAGCTTTGAACAGTCCTGCTTGATGTAGTCCCTTTTCATCTCACTTTCTGAGCTTTGAGTCTCCTTGACTCTCGTGGCCCATTACTGAAAACCACATGGAAATACGTCTGTGTTTTGATTTGGGGGGGGTGGGAGGGCTATATCTGAAATTATTCCCAGCCGTGCTTCTGATGTCTTAGAAACGGGCGGTGGACTGCAGGCCACGGGTCAACGCGTGTTGGAGCCCAGCACCTCTCTCTTCCTAACAGGACTGGTGACTCCAACCATGTGTTTTCCTGCAAGAGATCACTCTCCCTCGCTCTTTCACTCTGTTTATCTCATGCTGGGCTCTGTTATCTCCCCTAGTTTCCAAGGCTCGTGCAGAAACCCATCTAGCTTGTCAAGGACACCAGGGCTGCGGGCAGCTGTGTGGGGGACTCAACCCGTATGCAATGACAGTTGCAATAGTTTTTGAAGTGCAGGGAAGAGATGGGTTGGGAGTGAAGAGAGAAGTGGAAAAATGAGCTTAAAAAAAAAAAGGGGGGGATAAATTCTTTATTTTAAAAGCCACTAAATATATTTGCTTTGTCTGCCATTCCCATGGCCGACATTGCGACTTTCAGGACTGAGCAGCAAACTGGGGCTTGGCTTGGCGAAACAGATGTTATTTACAGTTTAACAAGGAACAAGGTTTATCTAAACAGTGTGCGCTTGCCATGTTCCCAGATAGGGATGAAATGTTGCCCTCCATAGGGAAGTGAGCAGAGGTTTGCAGGCACTGAGGCATGCTGAATCTATTTATACGTTTCACCTGGGGTTTCTCTATTGCGTATCCAGACATGTCCATGTTTGGTTTAACAGGAAAATGTTGTAGTCATGGTGTTGCTTAGCTGTGACGGGGTAAGGATACTGGGGAGGTGCGTGCAGAAGGATGGCTGAGGGTGCCCTGCAAGCATGTGCGGCTCTATCAGGGACAGAGGCTTCCTGGAACGCACCATCTCACTGGATTTGCAATCCTGGAGAGCTTGCACAGGGCCTGGGCTGGGCTCTTGGGCAGTCCCACAGCCGCCTTGTAGCCTCCCTGTGTTTAAGGAAAATGGTGCTACCGGTGCAAAATTCCTGATAAAGAGCTTCCTGAGCAGAGGAGGTGTGGCATGGACATAGCAGGACAGTGTGATTGGCAAGCACATCCCTGTCCTGGGCTGCCCAGAGGGAGGGAGGTACACCGGAGGATGTCAGGATGAGGAGAAAAGGCGAGGGAGACCAGCCTCCTGTCTTTCTGGTCTCCCAGCTCTTTCTAAGGAAGCTGGTGGAGGAGGCAAGACAGTTACTGAGAAGACTTTTGTTGTTTGGGCACATGTCCAACCTGGTTGATAACCCCCACATCTCAGGAGCTGCCATATCTCTAGGGGAGCCCCTCATTTAATGTCGATTGTGCTAGTCAAATCCTAAGTGGAACGGGACTGTTTCAGGATCCGCTTCATTTGCTTTCACTAGTTACTTGCTCCTGGAGACATTTGCTACTGTGAAAATCTCTTTTGGTGTTCATTTCTGCATTATTCCTTCCCTGCATGTGGCCCAGACAATGTCTGGTTTTCACTGTGTTGCCCAACCCCTGGCTCTTTGCAAAGTGGAAATGCTTCATGTGCAGAAATAAGGAGTTTAGTGTTATTGGCGGCGGTATCAGCGCTGAGATCTGAGAAGCCAGAGAAGGAATGGCAGGGACGCTTGGCTCCCTTCAGATTACGGAGAAAAACTTGAATGTTGAAATGGGGAGAGAGCATGGGGGACAGGAGAGCAGGTGAAATCCTTCTGTACAGGAGCAGCTTTAAGAGACTGCAGCAGCAGGGCACAAGTTGTGCATCCCCCGAGGCAGGCAAAGCGCTGTCGGCTTTCCAGGTGGTGCATGTGCACGGGCCAGGGGCAAGGGAGAAGCATCCCTGGAGGCTGTTCATGCTGATGCAAAGGTGTCTCAAAGCCTGGCATCTAGGCAGCAACATGGAGCTCTTGCCAAGTTTGCTGCCTCAAAACAGTACTCTTAGCACGCTGGGATCCCTGGCAGCCACCTCTTGGTTCAGGAGGCTTTTTAAAATCTCCTGCCTTCCTCCAGGCCTTGACAGCAGCTTAGTAGAGCAGAAGTCCCTGATCACCACCTGGAGCAAGGACTCGAACTATCCCTTCTGTCATCGTGAGGACAGGGTGTGGGCTCTGGATCTGGGAAGCAAAGCCAAGCCAGAAACATCACCCAGATGCCAACCCGCACATCTGACCCCCGGTTGGGGCTCTGAGCACCACTGCAGTAATTGTGATAAGGAAGGGTCCGGATAAAAGATATTGCAGCATTACTCTTCCCATTATGGGGGAGACGGGGATGCCAAAAGTAATTACAGTTTGTGCTGTGCTTTGAAATCCTCCGATTCCTCAAGCGTTGGCTCATTCTGCTCCCTACCTGTGTGGCTGCATTCCCCTCGCATCTGAGGAAGAAATACATACACACACGTGCGCAGAGCCCTCTAAGGATGGGTGCACAACTGGTTTAAGATTAAATACCAGATTAATGCAATCCTTGGCAGGGAAGTAGACTTGCAGTGTTTGCTTACTACCTTACTACCATGTGACTATTCCAGAGCTTTAAATAAAACAGATTTGAAACTCTGCTGCAAAGAGTTTTATGTGCCTAATGCCAAACATGGTACCGCTGCTCCAGAGCACATGGAGAAACCTGGGGAGAAACCCAGTTCCTAGCTGGTACTGTAAACGGTGCTGGAGTGCAGAGCAGTAGGTCAGGACCACCATCCCCTTTCATTCATTTCTTTTCCTGTTGCTGCAGGAAGATCTCTCCGAGGGCGGTGAGGGGCTGGTTTATTAGCAATGTTGGCTCCAAGGAGCTGCTGGACCTGAGCTGGGAGCTTGCTGGCGGAGGAAGGAGCGTTAATCCCATATGAAGCTGTTTGTACAGTCTCTCCAGCTCCTCCTCCCATTGCCAGGGTTGAGTGGCATAGAAATCCAGGTATTTACGGATTGTGGAACATGACTGGCAGAGGTCTCAGCCCTTTTATAAGTGCAGTTTATCAGGGTAGAGCAGGGCAAGCTGGACTCCGTGCATTTCAACTCTCCTAGAAAATGCGTGGCAAAATGCCGAGCTCTTAATTGCTTTGAGTGCTTGTGGTGGTGCTGCCTCTTATAAATGTTGTGCTTCTGTTTATATTAAAACTGTTTTCTGTTTTTCCAGGAAATTCAGTGCTGTCAAGATCCTTTGATACTAGGGTCCCTCTGGTAAGACTTTTCAGGAGGATCTGGCTTTCATTTCTTATCTTCACCTTTCCATTGTGCTCTGGTTGCTGTCCTCCTCCTTTTCTTTGCACCGGAGGTAGTTGCATTTCATAAATTCCATGCAACCACTGGGTGTACAGGATGTAATTTCTGTTTCTTTAAATACTCTCCCTAGGAATGCTTTTAGAAAAGGGACCCAGGCAGCAGGACTGTGCGATCCCTCTCCTCAGCTGTCCCTGTGGAGCTGAGGCAGCATGATACCAGCTGAGCTGCGATCACACCCCTGGGCAGCAGGTCAAAGCTGACTCCTGTGTCTGCCTTCCTCACTGCAGCTAAAGAAATTAATTACCCCCCGTCCTCATTTTGCTCTGATACCTTCCTTTCAGCCCTGTTCTCACATAGCAGAAAGAGAGGTCTTAGGTGGAAGATGAAATCATGGGTCACAGGAGAAAAATTCCAGCATTTTCTGTTCAGGAGAGAGAAAGGCAACCTCTCCTGGCTCCTCCTGACAGAGAAAGTGAATCCTGGCTTTCCGTGAGTTCTTGTCTGCATGGCAATTGCAGGCAAGCTTGCAGCTCTGGGAGCTCTGCGTGGGCTGGGGAAAGAACGAAAGCTCTAATTAAAAAAAAAAAGGAAAAGGAGGAAAGAAAAGAGCAATTAAGAAGGCAGTAGACCCTTTGTACCCCATGCTGTGTGAGTGTGTGGATGGCAGCGTTGCACAGCTTCATCCAGTGGGATGGAGCTGCAGGTGTGCTGGGGACGTTGCTGGGGGAGAGGCTCGGTGGGACTTGGTCTCTCCTGCACCAGGGATCTTCTCCCATAACGTGGATCCTCTTTCCCATCTAACAATAAAGGAAGGACAGGTACAGCCTCAGCCACAGGTTAAATACTCCTGAGAGAGAAAATAAGAGGCTTTGTGTTACTGAGAATGACTTTCTTTGGCAGCTGGAAGCTGGCACACTCTTCACTCTCTCCCAGCCATCTGGGAACGCTGGCTGCGAGTTGTGGGAATGACAGGGCTTGGGTTGAGGTTCTG
>NW_010526169.1:6632-29744 GCF_000687285.1 Phaethon lepturus | reverse complement strand
AGCAGGATCCATGAGCACTTTCTTGGTTGTGCTTGCATATTCAGGAGCTTCTGTCACTTTTGGGGGGATGACATGTCAGTCAGGTAACGGGGAGGTGATGCTGGGAGAGGACAGCACAGGACAACAGGTCTCCAGGGGGCTCATGAAGAGCAGGCAGGCTTCAGCAAGGTCCTGCGGTGCAGCAGGAAGAGCCAATCTGCCTCGGATGCAGTTTGGATTGTGTTAGTTAATTGTCAGTCAATAATCATTTGAGTGTCCTAAAAGGCAAGGACCAGACTGGCCTTTGCTGGTGATGTTCCTCTTCAATAATTGTGTTGATATTGCAGTAGCTACTCACTGTGCTAGGAGCTTGGTATACACACAGCGTGGTGCTTGTTGTGAGGGACGTGCCCTCTGTGTAGTAAAAGGGTGAAAGGAGAAAGTGAGTCATGGAAAAGGGTAGAGAATGGCTAAATGTCATGCAGCTGATCAGCAGCACCTCCAGGAGCATACCTGAGCTGTATAGTGCTGCTGCCCCGGCAATCCCAGCACAGCTCTTTGCTCTTAAGCGTCACATTACAGCCCAGGTCTTCTGCGTTGCGGTCGAGCACTGCCGTACGAGCGAGATAATGCTGCCATCACGGTGAACGCTGCCAGTGGGACGCACGCCCTGAATTCCCGAGCAACTGTAAATTAAGTCTCAGTAACTTAGCTGCTGTAGCAAAATCGAGTGTCAAAGGGAGCAACTCCATCTCAGAGCCAAATGCAGTTGTGTTGGGCTCCAGGGGGAAAAGTCATGCACTTTTGCTGAGACTCGTTTCCCGCTGCCTGCCCTTCTGGGGCAAACCAGCAGTGATGGAGGGGTTGGACCAGGAATCTGCTGATCTACAGCGGCTGCGAGTCCAGACCACTCATCCCCTGAAGACGATGAACGTACCATAGAAACACTGACACGGCCACCTTCAGAGCGGCTCAGCACAGCTCCTAGACAATGTGAGCACTGAGCTTCCACCCGTGACGGGGATGTCTGTGGTGGAGAAACTGGCTATTAGCACTCTATTGTTGATCCAGCCAAACACTGGACACTTTTCTCAGGTTAGCCTCAGCCGAGGAATAAGTGCCTAGTGTTTGGAGGCTGCTGGAATAATGACCGTCATTTTAATGCCTTCCTCAGAGCTGCCCTGATCTCACCAAGAGCCGGGAAGGGGAGAGCCAAGTGAGAACTGCTGACTGCACCGCACAGGGCTGCGGACACAGAGAAAGGCAAAATATACAAAGGCAGAACAAACCTCCTTTGTGTGCTCTTGTTACTGGGATCATTGTCAGGACTGGGACAAACGAGAGTGGAAATGTGCATCTAGCAAAACAGCTTTCCTTCCCACTCTCACCCATGCATCAAGTACAGGTTATAAAGTCTCCAGAGGCTGGCCTTGCAGGAAGTTTTCTATAGCATTCACCCTTCCCAGGCTATCTGTGTGTCTGTTTGAGTCTCAGAGATCTGTACGTGCTCCATGTGGCTTGTGCTTTGCCTGCATCATTGTCTACAGCTTACCTTGGCCATAATTGCAATGCTGTAAATGAGGGGTAGAAACCCTGCTGTGCTGGTACGCCCCACAAACCAGGCTTCTGCCTGCAAGGGTCTCACAACTGAGGAGAATGCAAACAAACTGGAAGGGAGGAAGGATGCGTCATCATTCTTGATTTATAGCTGGGGAAACCCGAGGCATGCAGAGAGGGTCAGAGCCAGAGTGCAAGCCGGACTTGCACGTTTACTATAGGATCGTTTTTCCTCCCAAGCCTCCTGTGAACTGCAGACGGGAGAAGAGAGGACAGTGATCTCCTGGCTGCTATAATCACCTTCCTGGTGCACTGCATTTGTTGTAATCATGGAAGCCAGTAGTGTAGAAGAAAAAAAATTGCAACACAAGGATGGACTGTCTCCCTGGGGACCCCGAGTTCCCTCTTCAATCATGCCCAGCGCAGTCGCTGCCCTGGGCTGATGGTCTTGCTCTTTGCCATAGGGCTCCTGTAGATTAATAGGAGTTGATTGCACTCCCTTCTTTGCAGGATCTTGACCTCCTGGCAAGGGCTTTGCTCTGTGCGTAGGAGGGAAATGTCAGGCCCCCTGAATAGCAGAGTTGAGTGGTGGGAAGCCAGTATGGAGGGAGGGGAGCTGGCCTTGCTCTCTCCCCTCATCACTCACCTTTTGGGGAGAGTAATTGCTGCAAACTGCTCTGTCTGATGGGCAGCATCCACTGCCCGTCCCAGAGGCTGAGCAGTATGTGGCCCCAGCTCTGCACGGCCATTGCCGGTCTTCACTGCGGTTCACTCTGCACTAACCTCCCCGGGTGCTCGGGCTGTGCTTTACAGCATCTGCCAAGGGGAGGGAGCGTCTGGGAGCTTGTTACCCCAGGGATGATTTCATGCTGACAGCTGAGCAGCCGGGGAGAGGTTCATGTGGTGGTCAGAGGCCGATATCCTTCCCTGCCCCTCCGAGCTTGCCCCGGTAGGATTCCCAGCTGCTGCGGAAAATTCAGCATCGCCCCTGGCATATGTTAGAGTCATCCCCAGCACGCTGTAATTTCCCTGAGACTCCCCAGAACAGCCTCAAATCTCTCCCCGACCCTCTCCGTACATCTCCCAAGGACCTGGCTCTGGCCCTGCCAAGGAAGTTCGGAGTGGAGGAGGAATTCGGGTTGCGCTGAGCTCCTGTTTGCACAGGAATGTGCACCATGGAGGGGCCGGAATCTCTCCCATTGCCTGTGCACAGTGCTCTTGGCAGCTCATGGACTTTTCTCTGCCCCTCCCTCAGCGCTGGAGCTGGCGAGGGAGCACATCTGCTGGCCAAAGCCGAGGTCTGCGCTGGCCGGTGGAGAGGGCTGCTTGGCACATGGGCTATGCTGGTGAGCTTTTGTTGGGTCTGACTTTTGTCTCCATGCCTTGCGATGTGAGGAGGGGCACGTATTCAACTGGTGCCTCGCTTCGTTGTTTGTTTAGCCCTGTAGCCACATGCAGTGTTGCATGATAGCTGGGTTTGCAGAGCAAATAAGGCTCTACGAGCAGAATTAACCATTTCTCTGATCCTTGCAGGAGTGAATCAATGCTACCTAATAACTAGAAGCATGAGCTGTAACTGCTGAATAGGACTGTTCATTTTGCCTTGTAAACACAACTGTTAATCTCTCTGGGGATAAAAAAAAAAAAAGCTTAAAAAACGCATACTATTCCCTCCAAGCCTTCCACCCTTTCAGCTGGGAAATGGGGGCAGGAGTCTGCTAAAATGGTAAGAAAAAAATGGAGTCACTTATCATTTGTGAAAAGCAATAAAGTAGTTATTGCTTGAAAGCCTGGCTTCTGAGCCCCTGCAATATGCTGAAGGAGAAAGGGGACAGTTTCATGCACTCTTGATGGCTTGTCTGTGCCTAAAATACCTGTCTCTTGAATTCCACAGCAGAGAGCCAGCGGGTTTTGCTGTACGAATGCAGGAGAGATTCATGTGGATAGTCACAGCCTGAATGCCTATGGGAATAGTTTGCTGAAAAATAGTGAGCGCAGTTATTGCTAGTGCAGTGAATATGGCTTTGAATGCAGTGTTTAAAGAATCGTTAACATCTTGTCTTGACCATGTGATGAGCTTTCCTGACAGGATTCAGCTTTGGGCTCTTTGAAGTGTTTTAGACAAGTATTTACTATCTGACTATATTACAGTAAAAGCAGATCATTCACACTGCTGGCTTTAATCCCTGTTCCTTGGCCAAATTCCAGCTTGAGTAAATTCATTTTTGCCAGTTGATGCCTAAATTCCTTATTGCCATTTTAGACTGCTTCTTCCGCCATGTCCTACCATGCAACGTCATGTTTCTGCATGTTGTTAATCAGCCAGCTTCCTCCATCCCAGAGACGACTATAGTTCAAGGGTTGCTGTAATTCCCTTCGAGATCCTTCAGGCTGTAAAACAAGTGATGTCATTGCTTTGCCTAGCAAGTGGCACTTTCTCTCAGAAAGTCAATAAATGCCTCCACTTCCTTTAGTACAGTCCTGCGAAACATGGTAGAAAACAAGAGGCAGTTGCTAGTAATTCTTCCGTTGAAATCTGTGCCGTGAGAGAGGGCCGGGCTGCTCCGTTTTGCTGTGAAAGGGGGTGCCTTCTCTCAAAAGGAATGTGGCCAAAGGGTGGGTGAAGGCCCTTGCACCCCAGGGTGCTGCCCAGGGGCGGGGTGTCTGCCAGGGACCCAGCACTACCTGCCCCATGCGATGTGCTGTGGTCTTCTGGCACGCAGGTTGCGGGATGCTGTGCTTGCAGGAGGGGAGCAAATCCCAGCTTTAGGCCACCTGGATCCAAATGGCGACTCAGGGCAGGATGAATTCCTCTCTGGGAGGAGTGGAGGGCCGAGAACAAGAGCAGTTCCATAAATTCCGGCTGACAAACACTTTAATGTGAACTCCATCACCAGATGCCAAGTAGGTCCAGGTCTAGCTGGAAAAAACAGCCACAATTGCACAGAGCCATAAAGATAATGAGTACAGGGCAGGATTGTGCATCGCAGGAGAGGTAGCTAGCGACGTCGCTGCTATTTTTACCCCCACCCCACTTCCTCTGTGAGGAGGTTTATATTTAGCAGCCTGTAGCTGCTGGCACTCCAGTGAGTGGCAAGCGGGGGAAGGATTCGGACTGCAATTTGTGGAGCACAAATTTTTGTCGGTGCTAAGATGTTTGCCTTCTAAACCACTCACGCTGTTTTAAGAAGGGTGAGTGGAAAGGGCAGAGGTGGAAAGACCCTTTCCCCTCATCTGCTTCTTCATTCACCTGGAGATGGGGTATCTTTTCTATGCCCTGTATCTTCCCTGGTCCTGGAGTTGAGGGCCCTTCTGGAGGTTATGGGCATCTGGTTATTATGGCACCAGCATGGAGACTTTGTTAATACAGCATTCACTAGTGCCAGCATCTTCATTGTCAAAGCGTGTTTCTGTAGTGCCGAGAAAACATTTAAATGTCTGAAGCCTGAAGGGGATGTGTCTAGTATCCTCCTGCCTCGCTTTGCAACTCAAAGCGGCCTCCAGCCTCCCTTCCCACTGATGGCCAAATACCCCAGCCCTGATTCCAGGTACACAAGCATTGCTGGTGAACCTTCTTCTGTAGGTTTTTGCAGCATTAAAGGTGGGAGATGAGTGGGGATGGTTGAGGGGTGTGAGTCCCTAGGATTCAGGTGAATCCCAGGGATTTTCAGGGGATTGCACCCACAGCAAGGGGCCATGCCTCACAGCAGAGCGTGGCAGACACCCAAACAGAGTGTTTGTATTGCTGACGGATAATCTTTTAAGCTTTCAGATGCAGGCATGTCAACCCAAGTGTTCCCGTTGCCCTGGCGACGCAATGCATTAGCTCCCGGATGCTGTCTGATCGCATCAGTCTGGAATGTGATCACCGTTTGTTTGTGCTGATAAACCCCGGAGGGGGCTGGGAGGGAGTGGGGAGAGCCAGGAAAGAGGGCTGCTCAGTTGCAGTGGGGACACCCAGGAACAGGGGCAGCGACCTGCTCCAGGGGTGCAGGAGAAGTCGCGGGATGTGTGTGCCGGCGCAGGAAAGAACTGCTCTGTGTAGCTTTTGATGCCTGTTTGGTACCAAGGGATGATTTTCCCCTTAAGATCTCCCCTTGGGCTGGTGGGTGAGAGTATCATTAAAGGAGTCCAGTGATGTTAATGGAAAATCCCCCGCCAGACAGGTTAGAGGGTTGAGACTGTAAGGGCTTGCAGAGAAGCAGCCCTATGCTCATCAGATTGGGAAGGGGAGAGGGATGGACCCAAACCTCCTGTGGTCTGGGACTGGAAAGGGCAGAGCTGTGTCTGGTTGGGGATGAGACACTGACGTCTGCAGGTCCAGTGAGTGAGGAGCATTGGCTGTTTGCTAGGTCTGTGCTTGGCAGGAGGAATGATGCCTGACTGCAGCGGGGCTGGTGCTAAAGACCGAATTGTGCACACCGGTTCCATCTGTGCTGCTGAGCTCCAGACAGGCCTGGCAAGAGCCAAAGTAGGAAAGGCAAAGCGGCGTGTGGCTCCGAGATGCCCAGAGCGAGCTCCCTCAGCCTGCTCGTGTGGCTGCTTGGGCTCTGCACGCTTTGCCGTGTGCCCCTTGAGGGTTTTCTTTGTTTAAGGGTTTTATTGCTTTAATCAGATCCCTGGCTAAGGTGATTCTAATGCCTGTACAGGATGAGTCATTCAAGAGCTTGTGAGCAAGCTGGGAGCTCAAAGCATCTCCCCTTGCTGTGACTCTCGGGGATCCCCCCAGCCAGTGCTGGCTCCCTCCACACCTCTCCTGCTGCTGGCTCAGGAAGTCTTTCTTGCAAGGGCAAAGCAGAGGCCAAACTGCTGGGGGAGAGGTGCCTCCTTGTGCAGGGATGAGTGTGGCATTGGATCTTTTCCATCACTGTTTACTCTTTGTTGCTTTCCTTCTGTTTCTGCCCTGCTTCTCCCTGTTCCAGACATTCCTGCAGTTTCCAAGGATGCTGTAAGGCGCAGCTTGTGTTGGTACTCCTAGTTCAGTGTGCACAGCCCTGCTCTGGCCTCATCTCTCATAACTAGCTCAGAAAAAGCCCCCTGCACCTCTTGACCACAGTCAGCTCTTAAATTCCTGGGGAACCTGATTCCCCTGGTGACCACCCGGCTCCTCTTTCTCTCTGATGCAGCAGCGGTGTCTTGGAGGAGAGGATGTCCCCAGGGACCCCTGAAGATCCCCAGCAGGGGAAATGCAGATCGAGGCGCTACCAGCCTCAAAGAGCAGGAGCTGGGGGGCCGGAGGGCAGTCCCGTGCATTGTCCAGCCCTCTCAGCCTGCTCTTTTCCCTTCCCCACAGGGCTCTGCCATCCCTCTCAGCACAAGGTAAAATGAACAAGATGAAAAACTTCAAGCGGAGGTTTTCACTCTCGGTTCCGCGAACAGAGACCATCGAGGAGTCACTGACAGAGTTCACGGAGCAGTTCAACCAGCTCAACAACCGGAGAAATGAAGGTAAGGAGCCTCTGGGCCCCTGCCACGGTGCTGGGGCTGGTCGGGAGCATCTGAGGTCAGCACTGCCAGCAAGCATCTCCACTCCAGCCCCCACCCCTGGCCTTTCTCTGGGTGTGTTGACATATGGAAAGTTACTGCCCCTTTATCTGTGTTGCTTTCCCCTTTTATCCAGCAGGATTATTAACACCTTGTCATTAAATCTGCTCTGAAGAGAGATTTATACTTGCAAGAGGAAAACCTTATAGGAGGGAAGGGTATTTCCACAAAACGGAGAGGAAGGACACATCTGTGGTTAAGGTAGAGAGTGTGAAAGCATTTCTGCCTGCCCAAAAGTGACAGTGGTGTCTGAACCCTCTCCAGGGCTACAGGCTCACACTTCCACGAAGCCAAAGGCACTGCGCGCTCTGTTCAGGGGAGCTTCTGGGGCTCGCTGAACCATACTTTGCTCCCAGACCCAACAGCCTTCTCCTGGGCTGCAGTTTTCAAGGACCCAGGGAGCAGGGAGGTTTAGGGTTAACACCTCCGTGAGCAGAACGGGCACATCCCTTCTGCAAACAGAGCAGCCGCCTCACTGCAGGCTGGGGCAGGCTCTGCTGTCTGCAGCGATGGGCATATCAAGGGAGAGGCAATACTGGAGGCAGAAACTGGGAGCAGATCACACCAAGACAGCCGTGCATGGACAAGCAGGCAGAGCCGCTGGCAGGCAGGCGTTTGGTAACCTGATAAAGTCATGATTCATCCAGGGGTAAATTCGCTGCTGCGGGTGCAAGGCTGAACTCAATGACGTCATGCGTTTGCCGCTGCCTCCTACCAAAAAAACTTGCTTTGCCACAGGCCAGCCCGATCATGTGTCAGTGCCCTCAGCTCCACTCAGGTCACGTTCAAGCTCTTTTTCCCCTCACCCTGCAGCCACAAGTGCTAAAAACTTTTGCTGCAAGCAGGGGTTGAGGCTGTGATGTAACTACCTGGCACTCGCATCTGCCCCAGCAGGGAGGGATTGTCCCTCTGCCAGGTAACTTGCCTGAAAGAAGAGACGCAGTAACCTAATTCAGAGCTGGCTTTCCTCACTCCTGCGGCTCCTGGTGCTCTTCTTTATCCCTCCAGAGACCCAGGCTGCCCTGAACAGCATCCCTTCGTGGCTTCCTTCCCTGCTCCCCCCTGCACACACCTCCCCTCACACCCTAGCAAGCAGCAAGGGCTATAATTAGACTTGAGCCCTTAATTAGATGTGCAGAAGCTGTGGGGATAAAATGGTGCAAAGCTAAGAAAGTCGTGGCAGCTGCTGCTGCTGTTGCCTTCCTTGGGGGACCTGTGCTCTGGGATGTCTGAGCCTGCACTCGTTATCTCCGCTGTGCAAACTGAGGCTTTGTCGGAGAGGTGATTTCCCGGTTCTTCTGCTTTAACGAAGCTTCAGTCATGGTTCTTCCTTTGCCCTTGAATGGCAAACCAGTGCATGCAGCATCTGCCTATCCCCCCGCCCCAGCTTTTGGTCTCGTTCTTGAAGTAGCCAGCAAAGAGTAAGAGCAAAGTCAGAGTGGACTGAGCCTGAGGCCAGGACCGAGGATGTTCCCGATGCCGTGGGTGAAGGCTGGACCAGTACTAGAGCGTGACATGGTATGATTAGGAGATCCTCCTGCCTGGACCCAGGAATGCATCAGGAGCTTGGGGTCTGCCAGCACCATGCCACAGGGTATGGCTCCTCATGTGCTGCTACGGGACGCCCAGCTGCCAGCCCCCAGCGGTCCGTACGTCCCTCCCTGCCTGGATGTGGCGCGTCCTGCCACGGCTTTGCCTCCCTGCTGCTCCCTGCTCCCTGGTGCACGGTTCCCAGTTTGCACCCGAGCCCTCTCCCACACAGCACAGGCAAAGCGCGCTGCTCGCGCTGTACGCATCACCCTGAGCCCGCTCCCTGCTGCCTGAGATCTCTGATTAAGTTTCCCTTGGGGATTGTAAACAACCCTGAGAAGTCACCTCCACAGTGCCCTTAATCCCCGTTTCCTGCAGGCTGCGGCTGTTGTTTATGAAGAGCCCTGACAACCACATTTGTCTGAGGCATCTCTTTGGCCGTTGAATAAACCATCGTGGCCGGGAGCTGTTTGCCCACAGCCCTGGGCCAAGAGGACTCGGTGGGAGCTCAGCAGAGGGGAGGTGGAGGCACCAGTGCCGGGGGGCAGAGCTGGGGGGACATGAGCCCCAGCACCCCAGGGCGAGGAGGCGCTTGGGCATGGTGTGGGGGAGTGTGATGCTTCAGATGTATAGGGACAGAGTCATTTTGGTGGTGCTGGAAGGAATGGGAAGGGGGTTTATGTGCAAGCTGGTCTTTTGTAGGGTTTGGTGGTGAGGTTTGACCTCATGGGAGCTGCCTGGTCTGGAGAGGGCTCTGATCTTAGTTCTGTCTGAGGGGTTGGTCTCCTCCATTTTACAGATGCAGAAATCAAGGTGCAGAGATGCAAAATGACTTTACTACAGTTGTGCAGAAAGCTGGTAGCAGAGCTGAGACTAGAACTATGGCAGTCACTCGTGCTGCTTCTCTTGCCCATGAAACGGTGAAAAGCTTTGCTTCTCGTTTCACCTTCCTTGCTCAGGAGCTCTGAACGTGCTCCTGGGGCTGTCTCTGCCATCTGCATGGCAGGCAGGCTTTCCGGCAGTGATCCTTTCTCTCCCAGTGAGCAGATGACCTGTGACAATTCAGGCACTCTGATCACTCCAGAAAGGAGTGCTAATCACAGCAGAGATCAGCACATCATTTTTTCTTTCATCACCTCACACAGCTCCTCAGGGAATCACTTGCAGTTTTTATTTCCTGTCCAGCATCAGAAATCACAGGTTATCAGCATTCACAGGGCATGGCAGTCTGCAAATCCTACACTTGGGTGGCTGTGAGTGCCTCTGCCTGTCCTTGGGGAGGAGGGTGATGCAGAGGCCAGAAGACCTTTTCATGAGGTGCTCCAAAAGCATGTGCAGAGCTGCTCTGGCTCTGGCAACGGGACGAGGCAAGGCCTTCTCGTGGGTAGCAACCTGCCTCGTCTGTTGGTGGTGCCGTGGGAAATCCCCAGCTCTGTCCTCTCCATCCCGTAATTCTCATGACCTCACCCACAGAGGCCGATAAAATGAGGCCTGAGAGAAGCAGAGCTGGCAAATGGAAAAGCAAACAGCTTTCCAGCCTGGACACATCCCGTCGTGGGCAATGTCACCTTGGCAGAGCCTGACGATGCAGCAAGGGAAAGGGGGTGCCTGTGGTCAGAGCCTAATTCGCTCACAGCCTGAACTGGGGCGCCCAATGACCCCCCACCCCGCCGAGCATCCCTCCCCTGGGCCGCACAGCCTTTCCTCGGCCACGGCGGCTGCTAAGCTGCAGAGGCAGCGGTGGAAGGAAGCCCTGGGTTAAGGAGAGCCCAGACTGGGCTCTGTGCAATATCTGATATCCTTGACAAAGGCCAGCGCCGTCTCCATATCCTCGGAGGTGGGGAACCTTCTCTGTGGCTGCTCCAGCCTCACATTAAGGGACTCTTTCCTTCCTTCCTGGTCTTCCCCAGTCACACGTTCCTCTCCATACCCCAGATTTTCAGAGGTATCAGGTCTTGGTGACTCCCGTTTGCTTTGCTAAGAGCTGGGGGCATCTAGCAATAACTTATATCCATGCCAAGGCTTTGCCCCAAAACCGCTGCTGCCTGGTCTGTCCTCTGAGGCCAAATAAGGTCTCAGTGTTCAGGCTGCGAAGCCTGAACAACTCCCAGTTTGCATTGGCTTAAATCAGAGCCAAATCTGGCCTCTGGAGTGCAAGGCCACAAAGAAGTGATGGTGAGGGGGAGGAAGGAGGATGAATAATCCAAGATCTGAGTGCAGCTCTGCCTCGTGAGTGTAACAGAGCTTTGAGAGGAGAGTTCACACTTAGCAAAGTAATTAAAAGTTGTAAGTCAGGCAAGCAGTGAAGGGTTCTGGCCCCTTTCCTTGGGAGATCAAAGCTTGTTTTGGCAGAGGCAGTGTTTAAATATATTTATAAAAAAAGGCGGGAGGCTCGTCAAAGGCAGCCGCCGTGTCTGCGGTCTCACTTTAATTTGCTTTGATATCCCATGCAGCCTCATTGTTCGCAGAGTGTCAGGGCTCACCGTAATCCACATGAAATGCTGAGCAGAATCAAACAGGCCCTCACATTTGCACGCCCACAGCTTCGTATCTCCTCCCGTGAGCACCCGGCGAGGTCCTCCAAGCCCGGGGGCAACCCCAGCCCTGCAGGAGCATCTCTGCAGGACTGAGTATCCCCAGGTGCTGTGGGCACCTCGCAGTGACGCAGGATGAACTGGGCTGGCCTGCCCTGTCTGGCCCCGGGGTAGCCAAAACACCTTTCCCCTCATCTCTGCAAGTCTTCTGTGTATTTTGATGTGCTTTTCCCATGATGTGATAGTTCACATCTTTTGCAAATCCCATTCCCCTTTGCATGCGCTAGAGTGCCCAGGTTGTCATCTTACTTCTGGCTTTATACCTGATGCTCTTGTAGATGAGGAAAGATTGACACTAACCTACCTGGTGGGCTGCTGGTTCAGAGACAGTGCTGCTGATCTGCACCTTTCAGGGGCAGGCTGCATCTTTTACCAAGACTTTGGGCTTGTTTACCTATGGGAACCAGCACCGATTTACCCAAACTATCATTTAAAGTGGGTTAGTTGAGCTCCATTCAGTCAGATTTTAAATGGCCTTTATGTTTTTTTTCAGATCATTTGCTTAGGAAGTGAGCAAGTTAAAAAGATTTGATTCAGTTTAATTGATCCACATTAATTTTATACCTGCTGTTGATTCAGGCTAAGTTTCCTAACTTAGCACAGACAGATGGCCAGAAAGGGACAGGGACCAGAGTCCCACAAGCAGTCCTGGGAGAAGGGGTGACTGTGCCTTCTTCTTGCCTGTCTGCCCAAAAACTCTCGGCACAGTTTCAGATGCTCCCAGGCCCAGAAACATGGGCTGAACCTGTCGCTTAGGTGCGGGCTGTGGGTGGAGGACACCCTGCATCCCGTAGCTCGCAGGTCCCCATGTCCCCCAGTGACCATGGCACGAAACCGCATCTTTTCCCAGGTCACTTGCCTGCCACCTCTCATCCATCAGATGAGCAAACTGCAGCCAGGTCCCAGCCCTGCTCACCACCCCGTGAAAGCCAGCCCTCCCTCTCCGGTCTTCAGCAATGAGATCATCGCTGGCTGCCTGAGCACATTGGGATCGGTGCGCTGAAATCTGCATTAGGCATAGCAGGGGATTGTCTCTGTGCAGCTCAGGGAAAGGGTTTGGCAAGGGGCAGGGCTCACTGGCTCAGCGTGGGACATCACAGGTCTTCTGTGGGGAGTTTCTCCTTGCTTCGGGGAAATAACTGCAGGGTGCCTGGATGCATGGAGGACACTGGTGCTTTATGGCAGGGCCCTTGGACCCTGGAGGCCTTGCTAACTTGGAACGGAGTTGCAAAGTTTGGACGAGAAGGGAGTGTGGCCTGGGAAGGGGACAAAATGGTCGTCCCTGCTTGACCCCACACCTTGTCAGAGGAAGATGCATCCCTCCCTTGGGGAGGTGGTTCTCTTCCATCCCAGCACATCCAGTTAGCCCTGCCTCCTTCTGAACAGCCCCTTGGAAACAGCATCCATGTGAATCGGAGGAATCCACTTCACTGGGGTCCAGGCGACCTGCGTTGAACTCGTCAGTGTTTTGCTGTGCCACTGTCGGGCTCTATGCATGCCAGAATATTCCTACCAACCAGCTGTTAATTACAGAGTGAGGAGGTTTAAGTACCTCACACTGGAGACCAGAGGGAGCTCAATGGCTTATTTTGTTCTGATTTCTTGCTTCTTTCAGGGTTTCTTAGGCTCAGTGAGGCTTCACACCTGGGGTCCCAAGAGAAGAGTTATTTTTCTGAGCTGCTTTCGTTTTCAAGAGAGCTTTTGTGCTTCTCAGGACTGTGCATCTGGCTAAGTGCAGCAGGTTGGGGCAGGAAAGCCTAGACTGTTTTGTTTTGCAATAAGTGAGTCTGCAGCCTTTAATCCCAAAAACCTTCTGAGAAACGGTCACATCCTTGGAGGAAAATACCCTGATGTCTGTTAGTTTTGGCAGTTCCTGAGGCAGATTAGGTATGTGCATTTAAGATCCCCAGAGGCAGGGCTTTCTGTTTTGCTTTTGTACAGACCCAGCACAGGGGGATCCAGAGCCATGGTCAGGCACCTTGGTGTTCCTAAAGTGCAAATCGTGTTTTGTCTAATGTGACGTTAGTAAGATAAGGCTGGGAAGTTAAGAGGAATACTTGCCCATGCAAAACCCCGTGGTGCTGCTGCAGAGGGGTGAGCTGCTTGGCAATGCTGCCTGGTGGGTTGAGCACTGGACTGGGACATGGGAGGTCTGGGTGGCCTTGGGTGTGAAGCGTTCCCCTCTCTGCATTCCCCTCCGAGTCTGTCAAAAGAGACCTTCATTGCAGGGGGCTGCGTGATGGTGCTTTGTGGGTGCTGCTGAGCAGAGCTGTGAGGGCGGCAATGCACCAGGAGTCTGGAGCAAAAAGCAGGTATTCCCTCTGCCTCCTGGATGTAGAGAAGGAGGAAGACTTTCCCATGGCCCAGAGCATCTCTGGACCTCCCTGCCCTGTTCTCACTCTCTTTTCTCCAAAGCAAGTGCCTTGGACCTTGGCACTTCTGCTACCACTCCAGCAGCTCTCTCTCCTTTCTCTTTGTCCTCAGACCTGGCTCAAGGGCACCTGCAACTGGGACACCTGGGCAGGGACTTCCGAGCAGACACCAGCCCCATCTCCCCCTCTGAGGTGGAAGGCCAGTCCCCGATGGCCGTGCGCTACCGCAACAACAACCAGCGCCGCTTCTCCATGGAGGCAAGTACTGCTGCAGGCTGGAGCGGGCAGAAGGAGTGTAGCAAGTTCTGGTTGTCAGAACTGTCCTGCTGGCTGGAAGAGCTGGTGTTTGATTCGTGGGGACCTGGCAGTCTCAGACACGAGCCCTGATGCCCTCTTGGGTGCACTCAACATGACTCCTGACAAAGCCAAGTGCATGTCCCCATGCACATGCACATTCCCTTTTCCTGTGACTAAGGGTCCCACAGATGCTGCCCCCATTGCTTCACCATTAATACCAGCTCTGGTTAGAGAGCACTTTCCCTTGAATGTCTCTGTACAGTCCTGCTTGTACCAGATGCATTCATCACCCGCTCTTCTGGCCCTCTCTGCAGGATGTCAGCAAGCGTCTCTCCCTGCCCATGGACATCCGCCTGCCCCCTGAGTTCTTGCAGAAGCTGCAGATGGAGAGCCCAGAGTTCCCCAAGCCCCTCAGCAGGATGTCCCGACGGGCTTCCCTCGTAAGTCTCACTGTGCAGAGCGAGCAGTGCCTGGCACAGCATCTCACTTCCTGCATACAGGTCCCAGCCAGCAGATACATGTGCTGATTGCCACCCACCCAAGCAGTCATGCCCTGCTGTGCAAGCTCCCTTGTACCCGCTGTGTGTCATTGAGATACACACACACATCCCTGCCCATGCAAATCCCTTCCTGCACACTCCCAGCAGCACACATTCCCCCACCGTGCCCATATGCATCTCTTCCCCGTGTCACTCCTATACGTGCACATCTGCATACTGCTGTGCAAATCCCCAGGCCTGCACATTCCGTCACTCACCTCTGCACGTACCTGACTTTCCTCTTGGCCTGGCTCCTTCCAAATGGGAGGAGGTGGAAAGCCTCCTGTGGTTTAGCAAGTGCTGGAGCCTCTGCTAGTTGAAATGCAAATGCCGATAAATAATGAATTTGCCTTTGCATTAGTGTTGGCATCTCAGTTTCTTTACTGCAGAGCATCAGCATATGTAGGAGCAAAAACCTGGTACCTTGTTTACAAATGTGCAAGCATGTGTCCTGCTGCCCAGGAGTGCTCAGTGCCATACAGATACAACAGCAAGGTCTCAGCAGACGTCTTCAGACCTGGCATGCCTATTCAGGGGGAGAAAAGGAGAGCTTGCACTTACCTGCCTGTTCTGTCTAATCAATAAAATAGACACAGCCAGAGCAATGTGCCATTAATATTCATGGTCCCCTCCATGAATAAGGCATGCTCCTGCAAAACTCGCAGTATGGCTCTTGGGGGGTGTACAGCCCCTCAGATTGCAGCAGCCACTTCATTTCCCTGCTCAGGACGCATCTGTCGCCAGGGTACGCAGAGGGTTTGGGGAAGCCAAAATGGAGTAAAAAATCCCAACATGTTCCCTTGGGATTTGCTGGTCCAAATCCAGCCTGCGTGAGCAAGAAAGGAGCTTACCCGCTGCATGTGGCAGCCTGTGAGAGCTTGGTGGTCTGGTCAGTGCCTGTTGCAAGGAAAAAGCCTTCCCATGGGGCAGATTTGGTGCGCAGGGGAGGCTGCAAGAACACTCCACGCCTGGGGCTGCTGGTTCTCCAGGCAGAGCCCTGGGCATAGTACAGGGTTGTCCTTCAGTGCCTCGCCCAGGGGACCCTTCCCCTGTCTCTGCCTGCTGATTGACAGCTGTCCATCCAGCTCCATCTACTGATCGCGAGCGGCATGGCACGAGCCCTGGGCTCAGGAGAGGGGCAGCACTGCTGGTTGGGGGGGCCTTTAGCTGGGCTGGAGTCAGAGCTGGCTGCTGGCCTGGGACTACACCGATGCAAACATATTTTGTGGGAGAATGACACCAGTTTATTAAGCTTAAGGAGCAATGATTTGCCTTGAGCCTTGGGCCCTGTTGTGCTGGGAACCATCCCCTGTCCTGGCACACAGATAATCCAGACTAACCGAGGAGGTGTCTCCGTCCCCAGAGAAAACTGCAATTTCAGGGGCCTGCTAGGAGTGACACCTAAATCTGTGTCTGTGAAGTGGTTGGCCTTCTTTCACTGTGTACGTGAGAGCAGGTCTCAGCAATACATTAAAGAGTTACTGTTCCAAATGGGAAAATGTCCCTTTCGTGCTTGATTTGAACAGCACACAGAGAAACGAACGGAGTTACAGTAAAGACCAGTACGTAGGAAAGTGCTTAAGAAAAGGGCTGGGCATCGGCAGCAGGATCCCACGAGGCTTCTCCGATAGAAAAGGCATCGGCTCTTTGCACATCACAGCTCCTGTTTGACTCGGCCGCTGCTGGTGGCATGTCAGGGTGGTGGGTGAGAGGAGACGGGACTCGCAGGGGTGGCAGCGGGAAGGGGCGGTCGTGCAGGCTGCGGCCGCCCTGGGCTATGGGGTGCAGGTGCCATCCATTTCGCTTAAGCAGCCAGTCGGTTGTGAAGGTTTTGTGATTGATTGCCTGGTCACCTGCATGGCGTCTCCAAGAAAGTAATGCACTTTATGTACTTAGATCAGCTGGACTGCTGCATGCAAACACCTGCCTTGATTGATCTGCTCCCAAAGCTGTTCCTGTCCAGTGTCCTTGACCTTCCCCCCAGAGGTGAAGCCATCCCTGGATGAGATCTCTCCCAGTGATGTTTTCCTTTTTCTCTTACAGTCAGATATCGGGTTTGGGAAGCTGGAAACCTATGTTAAACTGGACAAACTGGGAGAGGTGAGTAGACTCTGAAACCCCTGCAAAGATATAAATTAAATTAGAAGGACGGCTTGAAGTGCAAAGGGCAGACTGTAGCCAATTTTGTTCAATATCTAGCAATTTTTAGGCCAGTTCTTTCTGTGGACTTCAGACTTCGCTCTTTAGCTTCAAATTATCCTTCCTGTGAGTACTATGGAGTATATCAGCGTTGTGCCACCCTGGTAAATAGTCTGCATGGCTTGTATTTTCTCTCTCCCCCCAGGGCACTTATGCCACTGTCTTCAAGGGGCGCAGCAAGCTGACCGAAAACCTCGTTGCCCTGAAGGAAATCCGCCTGGAGCATGAGGAAGGGGCACCTTGCACAGCCATACGGGAAGGTGAGGGCAGCAGGGACTTTTCCCCATCGCAGCCCCTCATGAGCAATTCCAGGTCACAGGCACATTTGGGATGGGTGGTGCATGTGGACATGTATACCTCAGTCACGCAGAGGGCAGTCCCAGGTCCTGCTGCCCCAACCTGCCGGCTCCTCTCCTTGCAGTGTCGCTCCTGAAGAACCTGAAACATGCCAACATCGTGACCCTGCACGACATCATCCACACGGAGCGCTCCCTCACCCTCGTCTTCGAGTATCTGGTGGGTCTGGGGGGCTTTCTGCAGGAACGGGGAGACAGCTGCCTTTCTGCAGTGATGGGGGCCGAGGGAAGGACAGGCTGATGTGTGCTCTCTGCTGCAGGACAACGACCTCAAGCAGTACCTCGATAACTGTGGGAACCTGATGAGTGTGCACAATGTGAAGGTAAGACAGTGCTGCTTGGGACCCTGTACCCCTGCCTCTCCTCACACGTGGGGAGCTGACCCTGAGTGCAGTCCAGGGCGTTGCAGGGCTGGGTGGGGCTGGATACCCCCTCTCTCTTCAGTTCAGCATTGTCACTCTTCTTTGACCTTTTTCAGCCTGCTCTGATGCTCCACCAGCTTTTCTGAAGTCACTGCCACCTTAAATAAAACTGCTGTGCATGCAGACTTTGTTCAGACCCTTTTCTGGATTGCTGAACCTTGTCTACAGGGTGTCTTACCCCAGGCTGTGGGCCATGAGTTTGAAAGCCCTTGAGACAGACTCATTTTTGGTGCCCATGTCCCAGTGTTAAATGCAAACCCCTTCTCCTACCCACAGATCTTCATGTTCCAGCTGCTGCGTGGTCTGGCTTACTGTCATGGGAGAAAGATCCTGCACCGAGACCTCAAACCCCAGAACCTGCTCATCAACGAGAGAGGAGAGCTCAAGCTGGCTGACTTCGGTAGGTGGGCCTCTGGGGAAGATGCAGCACTGCAAGGAGGTGCAGCTCCTTGATGCCCAATGCTTTCATCCTCAGGACTAGCCAGAGCCAAGTCAGTCCCTACGAAAACATATTCCAATGAGGTGGTCACGCTGTGGTACCGACCCCCCGATGTCCTGCTGGGATCTACCGAATATTCCACACCCATCGACATGTGGTGAGCTGCGGCTCCAAACCGAGCTTCCTGGGGTCTCCGAGACGGTGGGTTGGGCATTTCCATCCGTCAGCCAGTGCAGCACTGTACATGCCCACGGCGCTGGTTACACCAGAGCGTGGTGGGCTCTCCCAGAGGCCATACTCTTCTGTGTCCCCTGGGACTCAGGGTCTTTGGAGTATGCTGTCCACATCAGGGGTGAATGGTTACCTGTAGCAGAGCCTGGACACAGCTCCTGGAGTTCATTTCCCTCTCCAGGAACCTCAGCACAGGCAAGGGGTGGTGGGGCATCCACAGGGCCTCTCCCTCACTAAACCCAGGGCCTCTGCTGCTGCCCTAGGGGTGTTGGGTGCATCCACTACGAGATGGTCACCGGGCGGCCCATGTTCCCCGGCTCCACGGTGAAGGAAGAGCTGCATTTGATCTTCAGGCTGCTGGGTGAGTCTTCTGCTGTCTCCCAAACCCCCACGCGAGGGCAGTGGCTGACTGCAGGAGCGCTGACAAAGCGCAGGCACTGGGCTGGCAAAGCCTTGCAGTGGCGTGGGCAGGCGTGGGCAGGGGCTGCCTGCAGCCCCCCTGCAGGCTTGCCATCCGCGGAGGTGTGAGGGCAAGGGGCTCCTCGCCGGCTGCCCCGTGGGGTGTGCAGTCCTAGCCTGCCGGGGAAATCCGTGCCCCTTCTCTGGGCAGGACGCTGGCGCTCGCACGCATGAGGCTTTTCTCTCTGCACCAAATGAGCGTGACAGGTTTCCCTCTCTCCCGCTCCCAGGAACCCCAACAGAAGACACCTGGCCTGGAATAACATCCAACGAGGAGTTCAAGGCTTACAATTTCACGCAGTACCGAGCCCAGCCGTTAATAAATCACGCCCCAAGGTACCTCCCTGAGCCGGGACACGTAAGGCATGGTGGGCTTGCACTAGTCGTAGATGGGAGCCTGGGAGGACCGGTTCCATTTCCTCCTCGTGGTGCTGGCAGGTTCTGAATGCAGCTGTGCACTGGAGGTCCCAGCTGCTACTTGTCCCTTGCATTGACGATTGCAATGTCTCCTGGGTGCAATAATGCTCCATTTTTTATTTCCTTCTCTCAGGCTGGACTCAGAAGGCATTGACCTGCTGATGAACCTCCTTCTGGTGAGTGGTAGAGCAGTCCAGGTGGATGGCAAAGGGATTTGCTGAAGTGAAGGTACTCTGGCTGCCCTCACGCCAGTTTTGGAGCCAGGCAGGAGGGGAGCTGTGACGGCAGAATAAGCCATGACCCTACAGCTATGGCACTATGTATATGCTATCCCAAACCATGTCCCATTAAGTACAGTGAACCATCCTTCACCCTGTGTCCTCTAACACAAGTGGGAGGACACAAACCTGATGATCCATAAGGTACAACATGGCCAATACACTCCTATGGTCACACAGCATGTGCTGTCCCTTGTGCCCATGCAGATGGCACCAGGAATTGCCTGCACACCCCCATGGTGTGTTTGGACACACTGTCACCCACACAGAGTATGAAATTGCTTGGGTACTTATATGTGCATAGGTGCACAAATGTGCACATATCATGTATGGGGCCTCTGTGCCCACGGAATGCTGTCTCGCATGAGCAGACTGTATGTAATTGCCTTTCTCTGGGGCTTTGTGCAGTATGAAGCCAAAGGCCGGATTTCGGCGGAGGCAGCCCTGCAGCACGCTTACTTCAAGAGCCTGGGAGAGCGGGTACATCTCCTGCCTGACAGTAAGTGCACGCTGTCCTCTTGCCTGGGGGATGTGGAGCAAAGAGCTTCTCTGCAGCCCCAGAGTGGTGGTTTGCAGCCAGGTCTCTTCAGATGCCTCTTGTCTTTGCTCACTCAGAGGTGCTCCTGCAGCAGGGTGGGGTGGGAGCTACGAGAACAAGAAACAGTTTGGGTAGGACAATGTAGAGTAGGAGTAGGAGTGCAAGAGAAAAGCTCTGATGAGGTGCAGTGCTGCACTTGGGCACTGACGTCCCTCCTGGCTCCGGGTTTGCAGACCGCTGCCAGCTCAGCCAGCTGAACTGACCCCTCTCTCTCTGCCCTCTCTGCCTAGATGTCTCCATCTTCTCCCTGAAGGAGATCCAGCTTCAAAAGGACCCTGGTTACCGAGGCTCAGCCTTTCAGCAGACAGGTAGGACTGAAGAAAATCATGCTCACCTCTCTCAGATGGTGCCATGGAGCGCACTGGCACTGGGGTTACTCCCAGTAGGTCCCACAAAAAGCCAAACCAGCTCCCTGCTCCCTGTTTTAGTCCACAAATTACCCCTGGGCATCCTTGCTTGTCACCTACCGTGATTCCAAAGTCACATCTAGGTGTCCTGAGGCACAGCTCCCTCCTCTGTGAATGCTATGGGCTCATAACCTCCTAATCCAGAGCACCGCAGGGCTCACTTTCTCTGCAAAGTGCCGCTCGCCGTCTGACCTCTCTGACCCATCTCTCTCTCTCTCTTCCTCAGCCCGAGGGAAGAACAGGAGGCAGAGTATATTTTAAACTTGGATTTCATGTTCCCCTTGTCACCATGGAGATCAAAGCACTGAGAAAGAAGATGGCAACACGCTCCCACCTGACCCACTGCAGAATTACTGACTTGAGCAGGATGATGCTGAAGCGCCCTTGGCCACAGGCTCTCTGCTGCCTGTCCCCACAGCCACAGCCCCTAGCAGTGGCTGTTGATGGACCTGTGGCCTTTTTTCCCCTCTTATTTTCATGTTGCCCCCATCAGACATGAGCTGCCACCCTCTGTGCAGGCGCTCTAGTGAGGAGCTGCCCTGGGCATTGCCCGGAGGGCAGGATCGCGTGCTGCCCCCCGCTCTCTGCCCTCAGGGGGTGAGCCGGGCAAGGGGAGGTTTTGTGAGCAGAGGGTAGTATCTCCAAAGCTGGACTGTGGATCATTTGGCCCAGGCAGGCATTTCTGAAAATGTACCTTTGCTCAGACAACCTGCTCTGCACCCCCTGTTTCTTGGGGAGACACTTTCCAGCCATGTTACGAGTCGGGGCATGATCCAGCCTGGTGCTGGGGAGATGGCACCCGAAGCACAAAAACCAGGGCAGCCCTCCCTTATTTGCCCTTGCCTCTGCCTACGTAACCCCTTTTTCTCTCCCCATCTTTGGCACCCAAATCCTGACAAGGATGGAGCAGCTGGAAGGAGGGGGCTTCCCATTGCTTCCCCCAGCATCTCCCCCTCCTTTCACCATAGGATTTCCAAATTCGATCAGCTGGCTGCTCCTCAGGGATGTCCTGAGCTGAGAGCCAGGGCTGGCTTAGCCCGGCCGGGGTGCAGGTACCTGCCGGTAGGGCTGTGCAGAAGCAGGGCCAAATGAGCATCGGCTCCGTGCTGCCTCTCGCTGCACCGAGCCCTTCGGCCAGCCTTTCCCAGGCACCCATGGAGCGGTCCCTTTCTCATCCCTGAGCCTGGCACCACCCAGCCCGTGATCCTCTCTGCTGCCATCACAAAGTGCAGGATGTGGTTCCCAGCCCACGTCTTAGGAGCACATGTCCCCCCCGTCCTGTCGCAGAGCCTGGTGTGACGTGGCAGAGCCTGAGCTGCACAGCCTCTCCGTACCAAAGTGTTGCACACACCCACCTCAGTGCATTTCTACCCAGAGGATGGGGGAGAGGTGCCAAACCTCCCACAGCTCAGCTGTGGGAACCAGAAATAGACCCAGAGAGAAGCAAATCATCCCTCAAACCTCTTCGCCTGGCCTCTACATTTGTAGCCAACGCCAGATGATACCAGCCCTGACTCAGATTGGTGCCGTGGGACTGAGGTGTGTGCTTAGATCTGAGCGTGCTTTGGTGGCCGAGGAGTGCTCCTGGTGCATTTTCCCCTCCGTACACTTCAGGAACATGGCAGCTCCATCCTGAGCAAAGAGGCCCTGCGGCACCTCTCCCCCGCAGCCTGCAAACAGCCTGAAACGTCTTCAAGTCTGTGAGCGTTGCAAGAAATCTTTCTACTGTATAATATTTACATCCTTTTCTTGGCTGTCTGGATGACTGGTCCTCTCAGCCACTGGTCCTTCAGCCCATGGATGTGGCCAGGAGACTCTGGACTTGGCAGGCGCTGGGACTGTCACCTGGCACTGGGAGTGGCAGGACATGCTGATGTCTTAACCTGTCATGCTCTCAGCCTGGGAGGCATTGCTCAGGGCACAGTAACTCCCCATGCCCCTGTTTCCCCCTCGAGCGAGGAGTGAGGGCTCCGTTTTCTGCTTTGCTGTGCAGCATTTCTGTGATCCTCAGAAAAGGCAAAGCACGAGGATAAATGCAGAGACCCTGCAGCTCCCCAAAGCTTCTGGGGTGACTGCTCCTGGTGCCAGCGCTCGATGAGATGAGCCCTCTGAGCTTCCCCCATCAGACCAAAGCTGTTAACTCGGGTTTGTCCTAGACAAGCATCCAGACGTCTGCATTGTTTGAGGTTTGCCCATCCCTGCTCCGTTCCCTTCTCGGTATGTCCAGCATACAGCAGGCTGAATAATTCATTAATTGTTTCCATTTGATAGGGAAGAGCATGAATAGCCATCAGCCACCAGTGACGCATTTCACCCTGATGTTAGGGTAGTGTTTTGCCTGGTTTTCTACACCCAGCTCCTGCTGCATGAGGCTTTTCAGTACGGAGGTTCACAAAGGGAGGTGTTGGCTGGAGTAAGTCTGAACTCTCACACTGTCATCTTTTCTTTCACAAAGGCATTTTATACAGGAATTTCCTTGGCATGGCAGGGATCTGTGGTGCGGACTTGCACTTCCCAGAGCAGCCAGCTCCCGTCAGGAGTTAGCAGCTCAGCAGGCAGGCCGGCTCACAGACGCAGCGTCTCCCGTGCACCTGCGGCAGCACCTTCGGGTACATGGGGCAAAGAGTGCAGGCGCACCCGGGGGGCCAGAGCCCCCTCTGCAGTCTGTGAGCACAGATGGGTCCGGGGGGAGCAGGAACCCCAGCCACCAGCTCTTGGGAAGCCCATTCAGCACGTTTTACCTGTCTTTGTGCAGTTTTCTTGCTTGGCGTTACCATCCCCACGCACTGAGATTGCCTTGGGCATAAAGCGCGCTGGGCATAGGGTTCACTTTCACACTGGGAGGACAGAGGCAGGCCACACCAGACCACCAGCGGTGTGGTCTCGGCTCTCCC
>NW_010526169.1:385-6598 GCF_000687285.1 Phaethon lepturus | reverse complement strand
TGTATATTCCGCCTGAAGGTCAAGGTCACCTACGGAAACCACTGGGGAAAAACGTTGGGGAAAAGACCTAGCAATGACCGTGTAGATGGGACTGCTTTACCCGGGATCAGATAGCAAAGACAAAGGGCCTGTTAGCTGCTGTTTATTCTTTCATAGCCTTTGCCTTTCCTCCTACAAATCCTCCCTAAAGGAGACGCTATTATTTATTAGCCCTACTGCTGCTAACAGCCCGAATTTAAGATAACCCCTTTTGTTCCACCGCATTTAGTGGATATTTGATTCCTATTCAGGAGGGCGATAGTGTGTGTAAATATTTGGTGCCCCGCTGAGCAAGGTTTGATTTACAGGCTCCCATCACTGCTGCTCTTGCGCGTGTCAGCTGGCAGAGCCCCGAGCGTCTGATCTCCCACGGCACGCTGCCCGCCAAAGCCTTCCCGGCTGCAAAGGAAAGGAGCTGCAGGTTGGCAGCGATTAGCGCTGGGAGCCAAATCCCCCTTCTCCATCTCCTGGGTAGCGTTACAGTCCCCCTGAGGACCGCAGGGTTCCCGCTGCATTTATGAGGATCAAAATCCCTTGGATTCCCCAGTTTATAGAAGCCCTGAGCAGAGCAAGGCCCTCCCCGCCTGCAAGGGCAGGAAATGTGCGATGGGGCTGCCGGTGCCGATGGCATTGCTCCCTGCCTGCTCCGGCAGCTCATCCCTGGGCAGTCTTTCCCCAGCTTTTGGAGCGCCAGCCGGCTCTCAAGTTGGATTTTTAAAGCAGCGCTAATGAAAATGCTGGGAATGTCTGTGGCATTTTTTTCATTTCATGGGTTCTCCCATCCACCGCTTTGCGGAGAAGCTGGCCCTCCTTGCAGATGGGGAGTTTTGACAAAAGGAAACTGTTGCTTTGTCTTCCAGACATTTTTCCTGCATTTTTTTTTTTTTACCAGTTCTGGTGGAAAATGGAGTTTTGGCTGTGCCATCAGGAAAGGCTGTATTCTTTCATCTCTCCAGCTGATAGCTAGTTAAAGAAACGTAAGTATAGTACTGTGTAAAGCAAGGTCTGCGTTACAGAACAACACTAATACTTGCAGGCAAAGCCACTCTCTCCATACACACATGCAGATGCTTTTCCTGGCCCAACCCATTGCCAGATCTATGTTAAGATTTTAAATAACAAAACTACATTGTATCTTGGAGACGAAGGACAAAATAAGTGGATTTTTTTTTCCCCTCCCTTACACTTTATGAAAAAAAAAGTAATTGGAAGGCCATTTTGCCAAGCTTCTCAAATGTTTTGTTTGGGTTTTTTTCCCATGACTTACCTTCAGTCAGAAATTAGTCTAGCATAAAACAGGAGCCAGAGCTCCCAGAGCAGGCTAGGAAGAGACAGGTGGGGAAACATTAAGAGAAAGAGTCTAACCCTCTGGACCGAGTAACGTAAAAAGTTCAGTGTGTGTGTCCCAGGGCACGGGGAAGGGACTGGACCTGGGCGGGGGAGCCTCCTTGGCCTTAGGTGGCCAAACTCTACTTTCACCAGTGTCAGTCTGGTGCCTTGCAGCCGCGCAAGCCCGGCTTTGCTCAGAGCACGGAGCCAGCGATGGCTGAGCGGGTCCTGCAAGGGCCGTCAGGTCTTGATCCTGAAATACCTGTCAAAAGTGACGTGATCTTGCTTGCCAACGCTGTGGCTCTCTGCCTGACCGCGCTGCTCCAGCCATGCCGCACCACTGTCCTGTCTCTGTACGCTCGAGCCTTGCGAGAAAAGCATTTGGACGTCCCCTCAGCAGTCCCCACTAGCGACGTCTAGGCACAAACACTATGAAACCCACTTTCTGGTTTCTTCATTGCCTTCTTTCATCCTCAGTACCATGCTTGTCCTACAGCAGGAAAAATAGATCCAAGCGGCCAGGATACACATACTGTGAATGTTCTCTGATGTGATTCATTTGCAGAATACCAATAATATATTTAACTAGTGTTGTACAAACGAAAGATGCGTTTTAAAAGAAGTGATTTTAAAGATTTATTCCAAAAGAAGCAATGATTTTTTTATAGAAAGATTTTCTGGAATAAATTGAAAGGTACAAAAAAGAAAAAAAGAATAAAAGATTGTATCCATCTATCAATCTTGTGTCTGGATGTTTTATGAGAATATTTCAATTTTTGTATTTCAGATGTGACATGGACTATTTTGTGGATGTGCTCATTTTCTTGCTAAGACTTATATTACAGTTGTATTGTGAAAGCTCCAAAGCCAAGGTTGGACAATAAACTTTGTCAAATACAGGATAGTTTTGTACAAGATATAATTTTTCTCTCTTTTTTTTTTTTCTTTTGGTAGGAGAAGGATCCGCTTTGTTTTTGAATTTCAGATAGGTAGCACTGACATCTCAGGTGCGCAGGTCCCTTGGCAGGCTCCCGAGCGGTGAGTTGCTGCGTGGTGGGTGTGCAGGGGAGACAGGCTGCCGGGCTGCGGCAGGCAGCGTGCCGTGCTGTGCCGTCTTTGTGCCTTCCCACAGAGTCATTCCCCACAACTACTTTCTGTGCAGCTCCAGGACACCTTTTGTTTTCACTCCTGCTAGCAGGGCATTTTTTGACTGGCTATAGTAAACTCCCAGACACAGACTTAGTGCAAAAGGAGTTTCCCACCACCTGACCTTTGCAGGGGGTTGAAACACAAGACCTCAGAAACTTGTGTGCAATAGGAAAATGTTTCTGTGGTCCCTTGCATGGATCATAAGGCCCTAAACAAATATTGCCATAAGCCTATCAGGCAAATAAAACACAGGGCTGACATGCCCAGCCCATGGTTGCAAAGCAACTGAAGGGCAGAGCTGGGGAAGGGGCAGGGGAGCCCGGTTTCCCAGAGTTCTAGCAGCTAAAAATCTGCCTGAGATCAGAGCTATTCAGCACAACAATCCCCTTTACATACTCCTGCTCTCTGGCCCGTCAGTGTGAAGAGAATCTACAGCCACCTGGGTCTGGGGGCCTGGGAAGAGCCAGAGATGGAGTAGGGGGTCCTGTGGGATCTTTGGGGCCAGACCCGTGGTGTGAGCCTGAAGATGGTGGGCGGCTGGTTTAGGGAAGGGGGCAATGCCCTTCATCCCCCATTCTGGGCTGCACCTCCAGCCAGCGCCCAGCCTGCCTGAGTCACGTTCAGGCTCCGGCATGGGCAGATCCCCAGTAACAAGCTGTTTGCCAAACCAGTTCCTCCATCTGCCGCTCTCATTCCTCCAGTCTCGCGGCGGTGGCAGCCACCAGTGCTGGGTCCAGGGAATGCTGCCGAGCGGCCCCAGCCCACATCCTCCGCCTGCAGACCTGCCCCGGTGTCTGGATGTTCCTGACTGCCCAAATAGCCGTGACCTCCCCGCTCCATGTCCCTGAGGGGGTTCTTTCTGCCTCACAAGGATGCTCAAGCAGTCACCCATCACTCCCCGAGTCTCAGCATATCTGCAAGGTGGGGACGATACCTGCTGCCCTCAAGGAGATTATTTGTGTGTCATTAAATTACAGGTGCGTTTTGGGAGGCTCAGCCTGGTCGTTTCATTGCAGCCGCCCTTCTCTGCCGCAGTTTTAGTGCAGTAGAGGAGGAAGCACATTGATTCCAGCTAAATCGGAGTGGGTGTGTGAATTATTTCAGTTGGACAGTAGGAAAACATGTAGGTGAGTGCTTCCTCCTTTTATACAAGTGTTACAGGATCTGTAATAACTGGGCCAAGATCTCAGGCTAATGTTTGACCTAGAAGTGGAGCCAAGCTTGCCAAATCACACGGCGTGTTTTGAAACTCTTGACCCCGAAATACATGAGGTGAAGACCTCTCTCGTGTGCTGCCGTTGCAGCTGTCCAGCCCATTCGTGCTGGGTTGCTGAGCATCTTACATGCAGCCTAGAATAATTCAACTCATCATACGGAGAGTTTACCCTGTGTTTTAAGAAGCATCACATCTTTTCTCGGTAAGGCTCAGTCATTCAGGGTGGTTGTTGTCTTATCTGCTCAAGCTTGCTTGGTGGTGGGGTTTCTGGGCTGAGTTACAGCTCCCATCTCCACATGCACCTACAGCTTTATGGCCCATCACACAGGCACACATGATTGCTGGGGTAACGTGTTGGCGTTTCTGAGGGTTTCAGCCCAGATTTGCCCTTTGTGGTGTCTTGGCAAAAGAGGGACAAGGGGAAAACTGTTCGACAGTATCTCAGACCCAAGCCCCCAGCCACAGCTGCCAACCCAAACACTGGCGAAAGCCTTGAAGGAGCCTGTCCCTGGGTGCCTGCTCTCCCAAGCCCACCCATGGGACCTCCGCTGGTTCTGCCCTGAGGAAACTTTTAGAAAACCTATTACTAGAATTGAATTTCCCCACTGTGTCGAGACTGGGCTAAGAGAAGTGATGCCAGCATCACAACAGCAAATTGAACAAAATCCAGCTTCTGAGTTGAAACTCTTATGGAGTAGTCACTGTAAAGCAGGACCGATCGTGTTAAAGAAGTAATTGCTCCACTGGCTGAAAAGATTAACTGATATAATGTGAAAAAACCCTGCTGTGCTTCTTGCTGCCCCAGGAACATGCAATGGCAAAGGAAGGTGTTTCTGAAATGCTTGTCAGATCTTTTTGAGCAGCAATGGCATGCACCAACTGACGCTGCTGTCTGTAATTGTGCTGCTCTGCTATTCTTTCATTCATGAGTTCACTTTGCAGTTTGCAGTAAGCGCAAAAATGTGGGTGTTTAATTCATTGCAAGTACAACATTGATTTCAGTTTGGAAAACAGCCTAAAGTGCCTCCTCGTGAAGCTAATTCTGGTATTGCATATACTCATAGTCCTGCGGCTTGCATTTTTATGAGCTACCTCTGAGGATCTGGGTTTCAGTATGTGGAGCCAGAAAGGATCTGTGTGTTCTTATGCTGACTAACCCACCTACGCTTCATTTCTTATTTGCAAGCATATCTTGCATGATTTGTGTTATCCCTGATAAAATGGCCTGATATTCCTGGAAGCAAGTGTACTGGCATTTAGGTCATTGCTTGGCAAAGTGGGGTCAGCTGTTGTAGCTGGGGTAGGGGTTGTACTAATATTTGTAACCTCTGGTGCCTGGATGCTGCATTCTCATCTAGGACTAGATGCAGTGAACCTACAAAGGTGGGGAAAGCATTGCTCTGCCATTTTGTAATTGGGGACATCAAGGCCCAGAGAGCTGATGCTATCAAGTGATGGTGATGCAGTAATGGAAACCAGGAGTAGAGTGCAGATCTCCAGACTCTCTCTCCCGTAAAAGGAGAAACGAGATCAAGATTGAGATCAAGAATGTGGTCCAGAGGAACCACAGGTAAAGCCCCGTCAGCCCTTTTCTTGAGGCATGGCAGCCGGTGTGTGGAAGACAAGGATCTGCTGGTTCATTGAGTAACTCCAGCTCCATGCACAAGGAGATGTATGGACAAAGAGGGGCGGGAGATGCCCTTTCCAGCAGCATTTTCATGGAAAGGCCTTTATTGTCACAATCCTTCCTCTGCTGCGCTGTTTTGTCTCCACTTACGGATGGGGAAAAGAAGCTGAGGTAGTCTGCAGTGGTGTGGCCGTTCAAAGCCAGTTATTGCCTGGCAGGGAGAGCCCGAGGCTGTGGCTCACAGGCTTGTGCATCAGCCTCCCCCTCCATCCTGCCATCCAGGCTATTAAGGAAGATGGTTTATCATGTAACGATAAAACCCGATTTCCGGCCATGCTGTTGACTCACTCCGTGTCCATAAGCAAATGGCTTCATTCCTTTCTGGCCCTCAGTTTCCCCATCAGTGAGAGGATAACGACATTGCTCCGGCCCTGCAGGCGGCTGAGCTGTTTCTCTGATTGCTTCATGGTTTCAGGTGCAGCCACAGGAGTTCTCCTTCAGGCAATCAGGGGCTTGTTGCCCACCTGCTCTGTGCTATTGCCCACAGTCACTTTGTTCACTTTGGGGGTGGAGGAGGATGTGAACCTGTTTGCCTTACTCTGGGAAGATTCCAGGGGGATGCCATGATCGGGGGAGGACAAGGACTCAGATGCAATTTGGATTAGCTAAACATTAAGCTATGTCCAGGTGGAAATGAGCACCTGCGAGCCCCAGAGCAGCATTCCTGAGGCACGGGTCACAGGACGTGTGAGTACACATGTGGGTCGGCTGGCAGGGGAAGGGACCTGGTGTGCAGGCCTGGAGCCAGCCCTCTGCCATGGCTGAGCTCCATCGATTCTGGTTTGCCTGGAAA
>NW_010526169.1:0-343 GCF_000687285.1 Phaethon lepturus | reverse complement strand
TTTGCTAGCTAAAGTAGGTGAAATATTTATAAATCCATCCTCTAGAGGAGACCTTTTGCATAAGCATCAACCGCTCCGACTTTAAAACATGCACCAACCCGCAAGCCATCTTGTGCTTCTAATCCAGAGAAGGGGCAACTTTCATTGCATTTGTCTGGAGCGGTTGCACCTATTTACGGGTGCGGGAGACGGCAGAGGAAGGGGGTTTCTGGGCTTCCTTGCTTAGCTGTGCTCTCTGTTGCATCAGGTTTGCTGCTGTGGCCGCAATTTAGTGTCATTCGTGCCGTGAGGTGCGAACCAGGCAGCGGGGTCCCACCCGGGGGCTGTCCCCCTTTTAGCAAGG
>NW_010526168.1:1590-1962 GCF_000687285.1 Phaethon lepturus | reverse complement strand
GCGGCCAGCGCATCTCCGGGCCGCACTTGCCAGCGTGGCGTGGCCCGAGGGACGCGCCTCTCCCGCAGCATCCCGCATCCCGCTTACGCTGCGGGTCGGGCTGAAACCGTCCAGCCCCTTCCCTCGCAAACCTGCAGCCCTTCATTACGCGGTAGGCAGGCGGAGGAGAAGTTCTTTCATGTGCTCATTTCCTTGCATTTGGGTTTTGAGGATCTTTTTGTTTTTAATTGTAGAAACAAGCAAATTGTCAGAACATCTGTGTTATTAGCATTTGCTGCCCAAATCCGCGCTGCTGCTTCTCCTGTGGAGCCCAGAGCTGATGAGAGAGAGAACAGAAGAGGCTTTGAACTCCTTGCATCAGACTCGCAGCCG
>NW_010526168.1:746-1425 GCF_000687285.1 Phaethon lepturus | reverse complement strand
AGGGGGTATTTATTCTCTTGTAAGGTTCATTTGCTCTCCGTGTTTCCCTTTCTTCTCCCTTTCCCAGAGATTTAGCTGGATGCTCTTCCCTCGCAGGCTTTGTTCTTCTGACAGGGCCCCACCGGCACGGCGAAGCAGCCGTCTCTGCGTGACGCCAGAGCATCCCGGCACGGGGTACCTGCTGCGCGGGGCACGCCAGCACCTCCGGCAGCGTCTCCAAGGGTTGGTGGCACTGCCGGCGCCGGGGCAGGTGGGCGGGAAGGATCTGGAGGGTCTCGCGAAAGATCTTGGCAGCCAAAGCTGCAGTTTGGTGGTTTCCCCTTGCTTAGACTGGCCCTGCTTTCTGGGAAATGGCGATAACAAGGTAAGGACCGCTGACTCATACTGTAATGCCCAAGCAAAGGGAGGATGGGGAACGGTGCAGCTTCCTTGCTGTCGGAGGGCAAGGAGCGGCCTGGGAGGAGCCTGGCTGCTTTCGAGGGCAGCGGGCAGAGGAGGAAGGCGAGGGATGGACGGATCACCCCTGGGATGCCAGGCCTGGACACGGCGTCCCGCCAGCTCCCCGGCCATCAGGTGCTGCTGGCACTGCTGAGGGCTTTGCCCAGCAGCGCCTCTGGGCTGCAGAGAGGAGGCTGCTGAGGCTGGGATGCCTTTTCCCCCCACGCTCTTAGAGCCTGGA
>NW_010526168.1:418-718 GCF_000687285.1 Phaethon lepturus | reverse complement strand
CTGTTGGGGCTGGGCCGCCTTTCCCCCCCACACTCTTAGAGCCTGGACCTGCCCCTCAGAAACACGCCTCAGCAGAGGCTGCGGATGGCAGGCACCGGTGTGTGTCCCCAAAATAGGTGGCATCTAGTGAACGGCGTGCGTGCACAGCTTCCCCGGCCGCTCCCTGCGCAGCCTGCCCGGCCCCACCTGCGCCTCTTGCGAAACGGAAACCTTTGGTCACCAGCGATCTCTTAAAGTTTGCCTTCACCGCTCCACGGACAGCCTTGGATCCACTGGGACACTGCCCCACTTCTTCCCCTT
>NW_010526168.1:0-349 GCF_000687285.1 Phaethon lepturus | reverse complement strand
GGGGGCCTGCCAGTGACTGATAAATTAAATCTCACGTTGTCTCTGGGGAGTTTAATTCCCTCTCTCTATGCAGATCCCTGGCTCACGCTGTATCAGCAGGGTAAACCATGACAAACCCCACAGCTCCTTTCCCTGCCCTTCCACGGTGGGCTGTGACCTTCCCTGGGTTCTCACTTCATGTCTTCTGCTAAATTGGCTTCAGGAGAATTGACACCCAGAAAAAAAAACCACCCCAAAACCAACACACAGACGCGGAGGAGCCGACATCTCTGCAGGGAAGTCCAGGAGGAGAGCAGGGTTTTCCACCCAGAGGGGGGGATTCTCCAGCCCCTTTCCCAGCGGGAAGAAT
>NW_010526167.1:47968-50714 GCF_000687285.1 Phaethon lepturus | reverse complement strand
GCTCTGAGATTTGATGTGAGGAGGGTGAGGGCCAGAGAGCTGGAGGGTGGAAGTCCCGGCTGGGGTGAAAGAAGAATAAAGCCCATCCTTCTCGGGAGAGATGGAGGGTGTGGGGTCTGCAGCAGTTTAGCCTCACAGCTTCCAGCTCCGCTGTGCTTGGCAGTGGTTTTGTTGTGCCGTTTCTTTCAAGGCGGAAAACCGTCATTCGCTGCATTGCTGTCATCTTCTGCTCAGGGCCCCCCGTGACAAAGTTATGTTCTGCCAGGGAGGGCTTGTGCTACCAGTTATCCCTGAAAAACAGGCACGTAAAGGAAACAGCCCTCTTGTGTTACTTCGCCCTGTCCCGAGTGCCTGTAAGTCTGCGCACACGCAGTCGACACTAGTTCTCTGAAGTCCATGAATGCACAGGCCTGGCTAAAGGTGCTGCTGTTTATTGTTCCATTAAATCTGGACTGGCGCTGTGGTGAAAAGGGAATAATGTAATTTTTGGAAGCGGCTGCACTGAAGCAGCAGCTAACACCTGCTCCGGGGCCGTACGAAGAACAGCAAGTACGCCAAGTGCACTTAGCTGTGCTGGCCTGGAGCACGGTGTGATCCTGGCAAATGGTTGCTTCCAATTAATGCCCCTCTTAACATCGGGTACAAGGGCGTCTCACCAGCAAGCCAGCCTTGGGCACAGTTTAGGGGGAGGTGATTTGGTTTAGCTTACGGATGGTGTTCTCTATTTTATATTTTGGTCTCTTCAGAGAAATGGAAAGATGTCACGCGGGCTTTGTCATGACCTGTTTTGTTTTTTTCCATCTTGGTGGTATATGTCATGAGTGTATATGGTTACCACACTCTGGGTTTAAAGCCTCTCCACCCCCCGCAATGTTTCCACACTAAATCACCAGTTTCTTTTGCAGAAGCAGAAATTGAGGTCAATATGCAAAAGCAAATACGTGCAAAGCCGATGTCTGGCTGGAGAAATGCTCTGAAGGTGGATGAGAGAGATTGTGGGGCTCGCAGCTACATCTATGTAAAAATAAACACTTGCTGCTGTCAGTGGGTGCTGCCCATGGACGTATTTGTGCAGCCTGAGCTGGGTTAAGCCATGTTCAGCTCTTCCCTGAGCAGTTGCCAGTTCTCTGGATCCGTTTTGTTTCAGCTCCTCCCCATGGTGGGAAGCTGAGCTGGGAGGCTATTGGAGTTGAGACATTCCACTAATAGGTATTTATGTTTTTTTTTATAAAAACCCCAACAAACAAACAAACAAAAACCCCCAAAACCAAGTTGGTTTTTTTATAAAAACCCCAACAAACAAACAAAAACCCCCAAAACCAAGTCGTCATTGCCAGCATCAAGGAAGTGTCACGTACACTCTGACAGAGTGAGAAGTGTCATCCTTTGGCCACCTCCTCTTGTCACAGTATCTCTCTGGGGATACTTCAGTGGTGGTGTTTAATAGCAGCCGTTAGATAGTCTGTGCAGTAATGCTCTTTTTCTTCTGCCACAGCCCTGTTCCTTCCCTCTCTGCTCCCCTCTTAGTGTTGGTGATGGTCTCTGTAGGGAGAGGGAGCTTGTTCTTGCTGAGTTTCCAGTTAGCTGCAGGCTCTGTGCAGAGAGGGGGGTCAGGATTCTTCCAAGACCCTCCATCTCAATTTATTGCTTCTTCCTCATCTCTGGTGTACTAGCGGTCTCCCCTGCAAAGTGTTCCCATAGTCCTGAGGCTCCTGTCTCCCCCTTACATTCTTATGGGTTTTGCACTGTGCGTTACCTTTTTCCCCGATACTTCTGTGAGATTGTCCAGGCCGTGGCCAGTACTATTCCCTTTGAAATAGAGGGGATGATGAGAAGAAGGGCAAAGACGAAGCTTTGGGGACTTCTTACCAGTTACCACAAAAGCTTTTTTGCTAACTTCTGTGAGCTGATAGGTTGATGTCATCGTGCTGTCTAAGCACAAAGGCAGAATGCACGACGTTTGTGCCAGCACGTGATCTTCCTGTAAAGTCTTTAATGGTGCTGGTACGCCTCCCCGTTCCTTTTTCGAGATTTTTCTCTGTTGAAATGCCTCTGTGCATCATGTCACTGCTGTCGCAGAGCGGCCAGGCCAGAGTGGCGGTTGGGCTGGGCTCGGATCAAGCTCTGGCTGCCCAGGTGGAGCCTAGTGCCACAGCTGAGCTTGTCCTGAGGCTCTGCCCAGCTCTGGGTGCTGCCAGGTTGGTACTTTCAGAAATAACAAACCCACAGGTCAGTGTGTGCGGGGCTGTGCTTCCCTGCTGCTGTTTGCTGCGAAATCCAGCTGCTCGGCACGGAGAGGGCTCCTGCTGCCTGTGGCTGTTTGGGAGCTGTTAACCACTTGATCTGTCACGTAAGAAAGCTTTTGAGCTGAAGCGCCATTTGTGATGGATGACCTGTCAGGTGGGAGGGTTTGGGCACTTTCCTGCACTTTAATATGCTGTTGCTTGAAGGAAAGCTCACACAGGAAACAATCCTCCAGTGGGCTAAACCTTAGGAGGCTTGGATTTTGTGTCTAGCTCTCTGCTGCCTAACTCGAAGCACAGAGCCAGGCAACAGTGTACCAAAGTGGTGGAAACTGCAAATTGAGGGCTAGGTACTGCTGTAATTATTTAATTTCTTTAAATGCTGGTCCCACTGAGTTAGAATGGCACCTCAAGTAGCCACTACTTAGTGTGCTAATATTACTGATCGATGAAAACTATTTCATAATTTAAGTTAGACTGTTTTTTAGGGATGTGGAGGCTGT
>NW_010526167.1:17005-47937 GCF_000687285.1 Phaethon lepturus | reverse complement strand
GTAGGGAAGGGTCTCTGTCTCCTGTTCCATCTGGGCAGGGCCTCACACACTGGGGATGCAGCAGTCTGAAGCATAAACATTAATAATACAGTGGGTATTATTCAAATGAAGGCTGCCACTTTTCCTTTGTGGGAATAAACCCCAGGGTAATTGCTGCACATACTTATCTGTTCCTATAATTGCTTTCTGCAGAATCACTTCAAAACAAGTGGTGCTGGCAGGATGCTGGTCTCCCTGTTCTTCCCCCAAGTGAGCCGGTCCCTTCAGTGCCTCGTCCGGGACTTGCACCGTTGCAGATGGGAGTTGCGTGGGCAGAAGAGGGCTGGTTGTCCCCGCAGGGGTCTGCCAACCCCACGGGCAGCCTACAGCAGTGACGTTACCCCTGTCTTCACTAGGGCTTTGGCTTTTGGTGATAAAATCGCCATTGTTGACCAAAATGGTGAGCATACTTACAGGGACCTTCTCAGCCAGAGTCTACGCTTGTCCCAGGAGATCTGTAGAGCTCTGGAGTGCTCCAGCAGGGACTTGAAGGAGGAGAGGATCTCATTTTTATGTCCCAACGATGCCTCATATGTGGTGGCCCAGTGGGCTTCCTGGATGAGCGGGGGCATAGCAGTGCCCCTTTACAAGAAACACCCTGTGCAGGAACTGGAGTATGTGATTCAGGATTCGCAGAGCGCTCTGGTCATCGCAGCAGAGGAGTACATGGGGAAAATAGCCCCTAGTGCTGAGAAGCTGGGAGTCCCTGTTCTGCCGCTTCTTAGGTCTCCTAGTGATGGATCCACAAGTCATGCAGCAGTGGAAAAGGGTCCCTTGACAACCTGCTCCTCGTGGAAAGACAGAGGAGCCATGATAATCTACACTAGTGGGACGACGGGAAGACCGAAAGGTGTCCTCAGCACCCATGAGAACGTGCAAGCCGTGGTGAGTGCTGCGTTCCTTCTGCAGAGCTCGTGCCAAGTCACAGGGGTCTTGGCCTTCCAAGGTGATTTAGGGTTGCAACCCCAAAGCACAACACACCTTACCACAGCCGAATTCCTGCACAGAGCTGTGGGGCTGTATCTTGAAAGTCCTCAACACTTCTAAGGTGAACACACAGAAGAGTGTTTGAGGCTCTAAACCTTGTCCTTTCGGTGTTGCTGCTGTTGCTGTGCTGCAACTGCAGCCGGGGCAGATGGCCTCTTTGCCTTGCTTTTCTGGAAAGCAGAAGGGATGAGCCTTGTTGTAAAAAGACTGATTTTCTTGTGGTTTGCTGTTCTTCACTGTGACAAGGAACGAATCTTTGCCCCTAATTAGGATTTAACAGCCCAGCCCAGTACACTACTGTGTGAAGCCTGTGCATTATTCAGCTATATATCCCCAAGGCAAAAAATCCATTAGCTCTCTGAGCCAAAAAGAATTAAAAGTTTGAATATAAGTCTGCTGACTACTTCACCAGTTGGTTATCACTGCCTGCAACTGCTAGACTCATGCCATTAGGGAAAAAGGGCAGGGAATACATCGTGCCTTATGGACGCCTGCGAGAGCTTACGTTGTTCTGGGTGCTCAGATACTGCAATGTCGGGAGTGGTATGAAAGCCTTGATGGATAGAGCCAGGGCTTGGCTATATTGGGCAAAGAATCTGTTCCCTTACAAATATGCTGATCATTTGGGAGGTGGCCTGAGCAGTCACCATCTTTTGTGCTGTCTTGCAGAAAGCCTAAAACATGCTCCCTGCCCTGTGGAAGAGGGTTGTGAATGACATGACTAAATTCCACTGTTCAAATGCTTTTTTATTTTTAGATGGCTGGAAATAAGCTTTCCAGTTGCTAACGCTGGACCCTGAAGGGCTTTGTTGACCCAGAAGCCTGAGGTCTAAAGCTTTAGATAATTATCCCTTCATAGCAGAGTATTTTAGAAGCTTGATATACTAACATTTTTTTACTAACATGAAGCCTACTTTCTCTTTATCAGACAGTGGGTTCTCTGTTCCTACTGACTGTCCCTTACAGGTGCTAAAAGCCCAGTGTCATTGGTGTCCAAACTGTGTCAACAGAGTTCTGGGAAAATTAGGGGGTTTATAACTATTTCTGCCAACTTTGCATGTGCAGCAGCAGGCTAATAATTTTGTAGGCCCTGCTTAAAATCATTGTTGACTCCTTCTCAGTGATGAGGAAGGACTTTGATGTATATGAAGACTCATACTGACATGATGCAGGTGTCCCTCTTGTATTCTGCTGTTGTGGTGGGAATTTTGCTCGTGCTGACCCTAAAGGAAAGAGATTTGTGCCCAGGCATCATTCCAGGAGGTCTGGGATTTCTGCCGCCAGCGGTGCTCAGGGGATCTGGGGCCTGGATACCTTGGGCTTTCCAAGCAGTGAGAGTCTTTCCTCCTGCCCTAACACTGGGTTGTATGTTTTCTTCTGCAGACAACGGGGCTGGTTGAAAAATGGGAGTGGAAGAAGGAGGATGTTATTCTGCATGTGCTGCCTTTGCATCATGTCCATGGGGTGATCAATAAGCTCCTCTGTCCTCTCTGGGTGGGAGCGACGTGCATCATGTTACCCGAATTCAGTGCACAGATGGTAAGCCTGGAGGGATTGCATTTAGTCTTTGAAATTCAGCAGCAAGACCCCATGTATTGTAATTAGAGCAACTTTGGAAATAAGTTCTTTAAGAATTCCAGCCTCTTCAGCCACTGGCTGCATGTGGTTCACAAACTGTCTGTTAAAAAATGCTTTCAGTTGAACACTCAGTCTGGGGTAAACGTGTTCTTCTGGAGGCTACAGCTTGTTTAAGCGTGACATATGTAATCGTAATGCTACGCTGCCCCTCCTCGTGATGTTGAGGGTCTCTGGAGGTGGGTCTTTCTAAGTACCCTCTAAGAGCATCTGCACCCAGAATAAGGGTTGTTCATTTCCTAGTACCACGAAAGGTGGAAATACTGGATTTTTCTCTTGCATGTTAGCAGTGTGCTGCCTGAAGCTATGCTGCTTGTTGGATATTTCCTTTTTAGTAGCTTGCCTTTTGCCTTCCAATCCCATGTCCTCGGTGTTTTGTATTGCGTTACATGACAGAACCCGGGCTTTAGAATTTCTTGCAGCCCAGGTAAGAGAAATACTGGTACTCTTCACTTTCATGGCAACATTGCTTTTCCTCTGCGAAGAAACAAATGTTAAAAGATCTGTTGGTTTAGCCTCAGCAATATGAGAGAGAGTTTGCAAATCAAGAGCTTCTTGCAGGAAAGGTGGCAGGAGGGAAACCTTACTCGAATGCAGTAGAGGCATGCTTAAAATGTTGTTTTCTAGCCGAGACAGGAACACTGGTCCCAGCGCTGTGTTTCTCTCTTGTTCCTCGCTGCAGTGGCAGACAGCTGACCTAAAGAGGGGAAGCAAAGGGACTAGAAACAGGGCAACCAACAAGTAAGGTGGAACAGTTTCTACAGTTACCAGCCCCTGGGATCCAGCACTGTTCATCTACGTCTTCCGGTGTCGTGGGTTGTGTTAGAGATGTTGGAGTCTGCAGTGCTGCTGTTAAGGGAGCAATTGGGTTTGCAAGTGCTGGTGCCACCTCGTAGCAGAAAGGAAGCATGCGTTTTCAGTGCAGAACTCACTGGGAAAGTGAAAAGAGCCCATCAAGCCTGTGCTTTGTAACTAAACAGGCTTCTTTACCCATCCATGTTTATTCATATGCTTGGCAGCCTTGTCACACTGAGAAGACAAAGTGCAAAGCTGTGGGTTACACCCAGAAGCTTTGACTGTGCTGCTGTTGGGCGAGGGCGATCCTGGGCTCTGATCTGAGTGACGGCGGGACCATGTGGTTCTTCGTTGCTTATTTCTGCTTCTCAGAGAAGCAACCACAGAAAATGCACGCTTCCTTTCTTGTTTCAGGCTGGTCCTGACACCTGAACACCCAGTTGCTGCCCAAGCACTGGTCCTTGGGGGGGGGTGGGGGTGTGTGTGGAAATCCCAGAATCCCAGAGGGGCAGCTCTGCATTTGCATTTCAAGAGAAAAATAGGTAGGATGCTGTGGTAGAAGAAGGCAGGAATGTCCTCTGGCAGCCCTAGCCAGTGTGCTCTCCTCAATGGTCACTGCCAAATTGTCTTCCTCCGTGTTTAGGATGTCACCCCAAAAGCTCGGGGTGCAGCAGGGACATGTGCCCAGCCCTGGTGATGCTGGTGAGGTGGCAGAAGAGCGTGCTGGAAGCGGAGCCAAGCCCTCTGGAGGGCGTGTTTCTCCACGTCCTGTGCCACCGGTGATTGATTGTCCCTTATACCCTTGTGTTTTTTTCTCTGCTCTCTCCCGACATCTGCAAATCAATGAGCTGACGTTGAAGGATGGGTTCAGGTGCGGGGGAGCGGGACACCCCGCCTGCCTTCTCTGATCAAAGCTCTCCCCCAGACTTGACAACCAAGGGCAAGCGGGGACAGTGCTGGAGGGCGTCCGTTTGACCCTGGAGGTTGAACTTGGGCAGGGAGGTCGGCGTGGCAAGCGTGCCTGTCACAGCAGGGGCCGTTCCAAGGGCTCTCAGGTGCATTTGGGCTGTGAAGGATGTCATTTGCTTTTCTATTTTTTTATTCCCTTTATTTTTCTGAGGGCCTCCCCTGGGAGCTGAAAATGGTTTGATCGACACTACAAAGAAAGCACATGAGGGTAAATAAGGCTTTCTTGTGGAGTTTAATGCAAGCTGCCTTTCAGTTCCAGTCTATTTTCACCAGCTGTTTACAAAATGCCCTTTGCTACTAAAATCAGCTTTCAGAAAAACAGCGGAGTTTCAGTGGAGGATTTTGCAAAAGAAACCCAAGTTTTGCTGTGTGCTTTTTTCCTTTGCTGCACCTTGAGAAAGCAGCCAATTATAGTGTGATATAAAGAAACACAAATGGCAGCTAAAACACTTGACAGGCTGATCAAAACAAGGCTAGGAACTTACTCTCAACCTGCTGCAGACATATTTAGCCTTGAGTGATACTGGCAAGGGTTCAAGAGAAACCGCAGCAGCATGCCCAATGTGTGTTTGGTTTCTAATCACTAACACTTCATTATACAAAATAAATACTTTATTATTACAGTGTTTATTAAATTACATAATTTGCAGCGTGCCTTATAGTCGTGGATGCAGATGCCAGTCTGGTTTCGGTGGTTGGTAATAATGCTCCTTTTTTCTTAGTTAGAAGATGTTTCAAGCCCCAGACCAAGGCTTGCTTGTCGTTCCCTGCAGTGCAGTGTTAGGAGGTGGCATCTTTCAGACCCTTCCATCTGGTTTTGGCAGCTGTCCAAGGCAAGGTTAAAAATCAAGACTGTGGAGTAACCCCAGAGTCCTGACCAACATCCAGTCTCTTACTAAAACAGCATCTGATGTCCGTGGCTGCATGCAAGCTATTGCTGAGGCCACAAGGGCTCATTAAAGTGTATGGAGATGCCTCAAGCGTGGAAGTTGCTGCATAAAATCACATTCTTTTTATTAAATGAGGACATTCATTACTTTGCACTAGCTACTGTGCATGTTATAATTCACTTTATAGCACCATCTGTTAAGACTGTCTTGCTTAAGCTTTTTGTAGCATCTTTTTATTGTAAGTTATTAAAAAATATGGCTGCATCTATTAATCATTTATTAATAAAGGGTTTATAAATGGACCCTTAATTTCCAGCATTACAGTTCACTTGTACATGGTGTGCTAAGTCCTCTGGTGCGTGTATTCCTTGGGGTGCAGTGTGTCTCCACGAGGAGCCCACATCAGGCTGCTGTCCGGAGACCACGGGAGCAGAACCCAGCACTCCGGGTGCGCTTCTGGTGCTCAGGAGTGACAGCACGGACTGTGGGGGGAGATGTTTCAACGCTGCTGTGGGCGTGTGGACTGGGAGCAGGCAGGAGAACAGCAGTGCGCCTGAAAGCACGTTCCTCCCAGCAGCTGTGTGGAGCAAGGGTGGCTCTGATGATGTTGGTTTTATTTTTTTTAAGGGTGAGAACTAGGAGGGCAGAAACCTCCTTTGGAGCCCGAGCAAGCTGCAGCCTAAGCATCCCTAAATGATTCTCCCATCATAACTCATTTCCAAGCTGAGTTTACTTCTCCAGATGCACTGTTCCTCTTTGCAGGCAGCCAGCATTTCTCAGCTGCTTCTGAACCTGTTTGAAATGCCTGCCTTTTTTCTTATGCAGGAGCAGAAGTCTTAAAGATGCTGGATTTGTACCGTTTTTGTGCAAATTGGTGGCCAGAGGAGAAGAGATTAATGCCTTTGCTTAAGGAAGGAGTGAAAGGTGAGCCTTCTCCTTACTGGGCATCAGAGAAAGCCCAGGAGAAAGTGCTTTTTGAAGGCCTCTGAGTGTCGGGGTTTGCACCAAGCAGACACTAGAGCATCCATTCCCTAGTGACTCCATCTCCCTTCCCCGCATCGATTCAGTGATGGCTGCTAAGGCTGAGCACACCCTGTGGTGTGACTTACTGGATGGAAATGTCGGTGAGTCTGGAGAGGCAGACCTGGGGGAAGGCAGGCGTCCTCCGTGCCACTGCTCTTGCCATGACAGTCACATGCTGACGTCCCCGTTCCAGACCGGGAGCTGGCTGCGCCGGGCACCCAGTGGACAGGAGCCTTTTGGAGCAAGTTGTGAGGTCAGTGTTTGCTTCGCAGGGTCCTCTGCTGAGGCTTTCCGCTGACGCGGGTCCACTCTGAGTTTGAACGATGGGACCTGCTTATCTTTGCCTTGGACCGTCTCTGATCTCACCTTAGGGGAAAGATGTTCTAACAGCAAAAGGCTCCCTGTCAGCTCTTCGCATAGATGAAACGTGAGATCAGATCCCAGGAGGTCTTTCAGCTTTAAGTGCAGGAGGGGAAATAAAAGTATTCAAAAACATGAAGGACAAGACTTGCTCTGAGTGGTGGGGGAAGCCTAAGGAATCTTGGCTCCGTGTGACCTAGTTGTGGCGTGCGCTGCCCGCTTGGCTCTGCTGGGCAGGTTTCGAGCTGTGATGTGCTGCCTGCAGAATGACAACGCTGTCTGTGCCCTGCAACCGCTTCCATGATAAATATGCCGAGATGCAGATTTATTGCCCTAAAGTTCCAAAAGGAGCTGTTGTTTGGGTGCCAGCGTTACTGCATGTTTGACTTAAGGTGCCTCTGAGGATCAAGCCCACTAAAAATCATACCCGGTTTTGCAATGTCGCATGCAAAGCCATCAAAATTGTTAATTTTATTTGGACCCTTCTTTCTAGGCGTCTGTCCTGATGAGAATGATGAGTCCCCAGAGCTAGTGTGTGATTTGGGACTAATTCCCCCGACGTGCTGCGAGTGTGCTGTCACCCGTGGCAGCTTTTTCCCATGGGGGGAGGGTGCCGCAGACCTGAGGCTCGTCGAGGTTGCGTGTGAAGTGTTGCTCCGGGGTTGCTGGTGCATTGTACGGTTACACCCCTGCATCGAGCTCATGCTGCCTTCCTCCTGAAGATGAGCAGCTTGACCTGCGAGCAAACTGTTTGTCCTTGCTGCCGCTGTTATCTGTGCGAGCCAGGCGAGGCTGGGGCTGGGCGCTGACGCCTTTGCTGGGCTGCGCAGGAGGATCTAGGGCTTGGCAGTCACAGTTGCCTCCGGGTAGGAGAAGCCTGCACCACAGTGAGCCTCTCCCCTGGATCTGTCGCTTCTGCAAACATCACTCTGGGCAGCTCTTTTAGTTTATTTTTAAAAGAGAAGCAAATCCAAGTGGAGGAGTCTGATCTCCAATCACCAAGCACAGCTAAGATGCCGCTCATAGCGTGCTGGGGATTGCGTCTCCCATCCAGCTTCAGCTGGAGAAAGGCAATTGTCTTTTCATCTGTTAATGGGAGGCTTCAGAGGAGTAATTTTATTTCAGACTCAAAGGGGAGTCGGTGGAGGGAGGAGCAGGTCACTAGTGAGTGGATTATGTTTGATCACTTCTCGCAGACCTGGCTTTAAAAAGTTAGAGTTTTTTTTCCTGTCTCCCCAGATCTGCCGTCTGTCCTCAGCATCTGTTATGGAGTAATGTCTTTTGATGTGTGTGTGGAAATATAAAAAATGGAACCAGAGCCTGTCATATTTACTTATATTACCAGGTCCCAGGGAAAGCACTTGCTCCTTTCAGTATGCCTACAGCATCGGAAGGGTTTAAAAGCTTCAGCCTGGAATGCAGAGGGGCCATCAAACTGCACTGATGAATAAATGATTAAAACCAGAGTCATGCAGAGCGCAAACAGTTTGGGGTTATAATAAACATGAGATGAAGCCACCAAGGGCCCAATTTCCCTTTGAAGAGAAGAATGTTTCTCCCTCTGCACACTGCTCACGAACCAGCCGCGGCTCAGTCCTTAGCAGGGAGCAGAGCTCCCATCGACGCTCTCCCACCTCATGGCATGCCCATCTGCTCTGCAGTCGGGGATAAACCGATGTCGGACGTGGGTGCGTGGTCCTGCCATCCCTTCGGTGCTTCTGTAGAGTTATGGCAGCTTTCTGTCCTCGGTGTTAGGCACAGGGTCTCGCCAAACGAGGAGCCGGTTGGGCTGCAGCCGCATTGCTGCCTGTTGCTCTCTCAGACGCTCCGAAAATTGCAGGCAACCCACTCGCTGGCGGTGCTACCCGTGTGGCAGTGATCGATGCAAAACACAAACCGATCAAAAGGGGAGTAAAGGGATGATTTAACCTTGCATTAGGGGTATTGTCACTTTTGAAAAGATATAAAAAAAATTCAGTGACAACTGAAAATGATACAATAATTTTACAGAAGAAAGGAGCCGTTGTATCTCAATGGAGGCAGCAGCATGGGCTGTCTATTATCTGGTTGCAGTCTGATGGGAAAATCCATGCTGATATTTGCTTCCTTTCCAGCTTTTGGGCAGTTTTGCCTGTCTCTCTTCTGGCTATTTTTGGGAGTTCTGTATCAGGCAACGTCTTGCAAGATTTAGCATACAAACGGTTGTTGCCACCTTCTCTTCTTTTTTTTTTTGCATTAGAAGATGGTCAGATGCTGGTAGATTTGGTGTTTTCGGTCTAGGTTTTGGCATTGCTCATCTTCCTCTGAAGGTGAGGCCTCTGTAAAGGAAAAAAAAAATTATTGCCTTTTCTCCTCTGTGCTTGCATCTCTTTCTTCAGGTGATCTTAGCAGATCTGGAGGCTGGTTGGGAAGGTTGCTGTATGGAATGACCACCTCTTGGAGCAGCTTGCATGTTCCATCATCCTTATTCGCCATCATGCCATCTGTGTGCTGGCAGAAATACGTGGGAAAAATCTTACAGCTGAGTCTGGGGTTGTTTTGTACCCACTGGTGTAATTTTTCCCCCCCTCCCCCAACCTTTTTTTTTTGTTTGTTTACTGATGGCAAAATCCCACTGGCCAGCCCATGGAATTGCCCGGATATGCTTTTGTGCAGTGGGAGGGGAAGAAAATCAGGAATGTCGGGCTGACGGGAAGGCTCTTGGGAACAGAAGGTCTCCCACTTCTTTGCTGGCTCAAGCAGCCATGTCCTGTAAGCCTGCCCGGGGCTTTCGCTGCTCTTACTGCTGATAGGAAGCTGTTCCCACTCTTGCTTTCTTGCAGTTAGAAACTTTTTGCTTCTAGCCCTTGTTTATCTTAAAAGGCATCTCGGTCCTTCTCCTGAACACCTTCCATCGGAAGACTACCGCTTCCCTCGTGTGCGGTGAGTTCTTGGTGCGAAATCCGGCAGCCCTGGCACGCGGTGCTGTGTTTGCCTCCAGAATCCATGGCTTTTTAAAAGCACTTGGAGTCCTGAGGTGTCAGGTGAGCAAAATAAAATGAAATGATGGGCTGCCGATACCCTGTCCACAGGTAATTGATGTGGTGACGGTGACACATGGGATAACAGAGGGGGAGATTGATTGTGCTGCTCTAAGCCTGACGGTGTCAGAGGATGCTGTGTGCTGGAAGGGCAAAGCTGGCCTCTTGCTACGAGTCTGCCCAAGCCCCGGGATTGATTGATTAGTCCCAGGTAACGAGACTTTCCCAGACCCTTCCCTCAAACCGTGAAGCTATAGTTATAAAACAGCAATAGCTGTTACAGCTGGCTGGGCAGTGACAAGCCCTCCGGACAGCTCAGGGTTTGCGGCGGGCTTGGGGCTGCCAGCTTTGTACCACGGCTCGGTGCTTAGTACCGTTAAAACACATGGGTAGGATCCAGATTTGGCTGAATAGGAGCAGAGCAGGTGGGGATGTTTGGCTGTCAGCAGATCACCCCGGCAGCTGGTGGCACAAATCCAAAGGCAGCTGCTTATCTTCAGGAAGGGGCTGTTGCTGGGGCGAGTCGGACTGACACAGAAAAAGCTGCTCCCGTGGCTGGAGCGGCGGTAGGGAGGATTTTATCTAGGGCAGGAGTTGAGCAGGCGTGCGAGGACAGGGGACTCTGGGGTGCAAGAGAGATCTGCTGTGTTTTGGAGTGATGGTTTTATTTGGGTTTGTTTTTTTTTTTTCAAATCCAAATCTATGTGAAAATAACTCTGCTGCGTGGCCAGACTGGAAGTCTGCCTGCGCTCCCCACAGCTGCTCTGGACTTGTGAAGGCCAAAAAAGAAAAAAAATCACACAGCAAGGACTGAGCAGCCCCAAGCATCTGTCTCCCTGCAATTCTTTCCACACAGTCCTGATCCCTGCTTGGCATCGCCCGTCTCTCCCTGCCCAAGCAATGGCGCTGAGGAGAGCAGGTCCATGTGTTCAGCTCCTGGCTTTGGAGAGGTCCTTCTCCATCCTGCTGCCTCCAATGGGAAAGATATTGGGGGGTTAAAGAGAAAAAGATCTTTGGGGAAAGAGGCTGGGAGGAGTATGGTAGGGGTCAGATCCTCCTAAATGCAGTTTTTCCTATTCTGGCTTGTTTTTAGGGGATCATGCTGGTAGGTGGGGTTTCTGCAAGGGAATGTTTCTCCTCCAGGCATGTCACCCGTCAGTCCAGGCAAGTCATGTTCCTCTTCTGCTTTCCCTGACGCCGAGGGGCTCTTGGACCACTCATGTCCCAGCTCCCGAGGTGTCCGGCGGGTTTTCCACCTTGTGCATTTGTCTCACCCCATCGAGGACCATTTCTGGGCTGGGAGGCAGTGTGAACTCGCTTCTGTTCGCTGGGACGATGCCTTTGTTGGCTGTGTCCTGCTCTATTAAGAATAACAACATGGTGGTGGTGGCAGGTTTTTTTTTTTTTTTAGGAGCTGATTGTTCTGAAGCAGTGGAGTGAGAGACATGGGGGGAGGCGGCGCCGGCGCAGCCAAGTAGAAAGTAATGAAATGGAGCCCGAGCGAGCAGGATGGAGGGGAAAGGGGCAGAGTGACAGCATGAAGGAGAATCACTTGTTCACCTTCAATCAATTCCTGCTTTTTCTCGCCATCGCACGCGCCTGTGTGCAGCTGAGCGTGCGCGGGCAGGGAGGGGAGAGGCGGCGCGCGTTGTCAGGAGCTGTTAGGAAATACATTTGTCAACAACGGGGCAGGGACTGGAGCGAAAGGAAAGAGGCGGCCGTCACTGTAGCCTTTTATTTATTGATGGCTTTGGATCATTCCTGTCTTGGGAAGAGCTTACCTAGGGGGAATAATGGCGAGGTGTGGAAGCAACAATTACAATATTTATGGCTCCTACCCATTGCTAACTGCTCCCCGGTGGGACTGCTCAGCCAGGGCAGCAGCCGGGGGTCGCTTGGTCTTCATCCCCCACCCCGCAGAGCTGGGTCCTGGAATTTGCCCCTGTTTGTAGTTCCCACAGGTTAGCAGGAGTTGCAGATGAAGAACATCTGTCCCACAGGGACCGTTTGTCTCGGGAAGAGTGTGGCTGGTGAAGCTGCCCTCCTGGCTAGCTGCTGTCTCCTGGCTAGCTGCTGTTTTACCTGTGGTTGCTGATGGCCGATCTGAGCTCGCCGGGGCATGTCTCTGTGCCTGCTCACCAGATGACGACCATTTCCATTGCAGTGGAGTCTCATGCCCAGTTCCAGTGCATGGGCTGCTACCTGTGTATTGTGTTCTTTGGATATGACTTAGTGTCTTTCTAAAGAAGAGAGCTCCCACGCTTTGAAAAGCTGGTGGCTTTGTGTAGCCTCTGGAGAGCTGTATGTGATAAGGGAATTAATTGATTCTGCCACAAATTTACATCTTCATAAGGAAATTCTTGGCTGTAACGTGACGGTACTAAAAAATGCCATTTCTAGCATCATGTGCTCACTGAGAGTGAAAGCAGGTGGGTGATCCACTGGTGGGATGAGAGAGTTGGATATTGTGCTTTGGGCGATGAGGGGTGTGATGAGGGTTGGGAGCTGTTGTTCTGGACAAGGTGCACACAACAGGCTTATTGTATACTTGCCAGAAGCCTTAGATAGCAGAGGTTTGACTGTTTATGACAAGCCTAGGGTGGCTTTGCTTTGGACAAGCCTGTTGCACTCCTGTACCTCAGTTTCCCTTTGCATCGTACAAAGGAGCAGTGGCAGGGCTCACTGCCCAGTGAAGTGTTGGCAGAGCCCTCGCTTGTGAACCTCTTCAAAGGTGCTGAGGAGTTAGCATGACAGTGCTGGCCATCGCTTCCCTCTACACTTTATATTGAGATGTATTTTTATACGTATATGTTCCCTTCCTTTCTAGGTTTGGAAGAAGTTCCTAAGCTCCCAAGCTCCTCGTATCAGTGTCTTCATGGCAGTGCCCACTATCTATGCCAGGCTGATAGAGTATTATGACAAGCATTTCTCTCAGCCACAAGTCCAGGATTTTGTGCGTGCCTTTTGCCAGGAGAACATCAGGTAGGTGAGCAATGCCCCTCTGGGCAGGGGCTGCTGGTGGCTGTCCGTCCCCACGGTGGATCTGCTGAGGTTTCTTTTCAGCATCAATTTGCAGTGCTGGTTGCTGTGCTTTAGTGTCTCTTTGACAAGAACCAGGGTGACATTATTTAATTATGAGGCACTCTTGCATGGTAAAGCCAGAAGGGGTCTGCATGCTCATTAGATGTGTCACCCTACATAACACAAGACTAAGGACTTTGTCCTGCCAGCCAAGTTTGTACTGCAGTATCTCTTTTAGGAGGCTGTCCCATCTTAACTTAAACCTCAGTCAGACACAGAATCTTCTGTATGTGAGGAACATCCTTGGTACTGGTTAAAAGGCTTTGGGGGCTTTTGTCTTAAGGTTTTATGTAGGAGGAGGCTGTATGTAACCTGGTGTTAGACTGCAAATTCCCCGGAGCAAAGGCGATCCTGGATACTTTCTTATATGGGGTTTCCTTCTGCAGGTTAATGGTGTCAGGCTCAGCAGCTCTGCCTGTGCCTGTCCTGGAGAAGTGGAAGAGCATCACTGGGCACACATTGTTGGAGAGGTATGGGATGACTGAGATTGGGATGGCACTTTCTAACCCTTTGCATGGAGTCCGTGTCCCTGGTAAGAATCGATTCTGTGATTCTGTGAATCCCTAGAGGGTGCATACTCTTTGGAGGTGTTTGGTTGTGAAGTGGTCTTGGTTTTTCTCATCACAAAGAATGTGCATTTAATCAGCATTTGTTGTGAGGAACACAGGAACGATGCTGGCAGGGGAATTGGCATTGGGAAGCCAGGAGGGGGCATGGGTGTGTGGGAATTGGGTGATGGCTTTCCCTGGGATCACTGGCCATGGTGGATTGGCAAAGCTGTGTGTGCAGAGCAGCCAGGCTGGTTCTGTCCAGGAGGCAGAGTCCATATTGATGCTTTATTATATCCAAAGCACTGTGATGGGACTGCGTCTTCAATTCCTGCTCTGTGAAATTGTATTCTTGTGTGGTGTTGACACAGGATTCCCCACGCAGCAGTTCATGTCCAACTGATCGGTACTGAACGTTTAAAATAGGATGTCTGCTCACTCTTATTTTAGTGCAGGTTTCTTGCCTCTCCAGGAATTAGAAATTGTCACACCTCGTTGTATACTCTGATTCTGTTCCCTCCTTGTCTTCCCTCACTTCTCTTAGCTACACTTTGTGACTCCTCTCAATATCTGTGCTTTATGTAACCTAGAAATAAATTGATCTGAAACATTAAAAATATAAAATGCCCCCACCCTCCCTTGGGTTAAAAACCTGGCCATCTGTCTGCCGAGCACCCCAGCCCACCACTACAACACCTTCTCCTCCCCGCATGCCGTCTGCACGTGCATGGCACCATATGCATTGTCTTGGTCTCCGGTGTCCTGGGGGACCGATGCTACCTGGGGGGACTGTCCTGGGTGTCATGGCTTCCCACAGCACCCCAGTCCCACGGGATGCAGAAGCCATGCCCCTGCAGGGATCGCACAGGGAGAGGAGAAGCCGCAGCCCCCCCAGCACTGGCTCCTCAACCTGAGAACAGCTCAGGGGCAGCGCGAAATACAAACTGTAGTTTACTTCTGCGGAGTAACTGTCATTCCCCCACCCCAACTCAGCCAGTCTTCCCTTCCCGTAGAAACCCCGTCCCTGCAGGCAGGAGAGGGAAGCAGGCAGGGAAATGAGATTCCCACCTGCTTGAGCTCGAGCTGTCTGTGAGCCCCACACCGAGGGTGGTGGTGCAGAGATCATTTGAATGTCCCTGTGGCCTGGTTATATTTGCTTTTCATTCATCTTCGGGAGGGGAAATGAGTGAAGGCTCTAGAGATCTCCCAGGAGACAAAAGGAGAGAGGAAATAAGGCTGAAAGCAACATGGGCAAGACAGATGTTGGCATCCAGAAGGGCAGCTCCTACTCCAGAGGTGGATGGCCATGCTGCTGAACAGAGCCGGGGCAGGGTCCCTGGGGGTACCGGGGTCTGCAGGGGAGCTGGGACAAATCCTCTTGTGCAGCTACAAGCAGAGGGGCTGGGGATAAAGGCCATCTGACCCTCACTCCAGCTGCCATCCAGGGGCTCGCTGCAGCCCTGAGAGGGGAGAGAAGCATCTCACAAAAGTGTGAACCAGCAAGAGACCATACAGAAAGAGGGCTATAATTGAATAGACTTGATTAATTTATTACAGGAAGTGTTGCTTGGGAAGCAGATGGGTGAAGCTGAAGCATAATTTACTGGAGCTGTGAAAAAGCTTTTGATGTAGTACCCCATTAGAGGCTGGGCTGTAAGGTCAGCAGGTACCATGGAGCATCCAGTGCGAGAGCGCCAGCTGAGAAATGCAGTGATGTGCTGGGAACAGGGGCTGGCCAGGAGGAGGAGGAGCGAAGTGTCCGCAGAGAAGACCTCGGATGGCACCGGTGTTACAGGGACAGATGCTAGGCAGCGGTGACCACAGACCCACGTGCTGGCTGAAGCGATCAGAGCACCGCAAGCATGGCACTTTACCCTGTGGGTAGGTCCAGGGATCCTCACGCTTGCCAGGGGATTTCTCCTGGAGCAGGAGCAGCACGTGTCCTTCTCTGCTGCTTCATGAGCTCCTGCCTCTCAGGAGAGGTCCTGGGGCTTCCCCCACACCTGCGTGGTGTGGCTGGGGAAGGGCTGAGTCCATGTCACCCATGTCTCCACCTGTGTCTCTGATGGTGTGGCACCGCTCTCCACCCACAGCACAGGTCTGAAGGGGCAGGGGCGGATGGGGGGCCTTTAATTTCCAGAAGAAGAAAAGGTGGAAGATTTGAAAGATAAATGTTTGCTTGTATATGGTTAAAACCCTGCTTAAAATGCCTCTGTTTTCACTAGCTCTCATTCTAATCCCCCTGGTGCTGTTACTGTGAAGGGAGATGAATAATTCATGGATGGAGAATGCCTCACTGGGCCTAATCACCACTTTAATTGGAGGTTTAGATCAGAGGCGGCTAATAGCTCCTACAGCGGGGACTCCGTGTATTGTTGACAGTGAGATCGTTGAGTGCCTTATCGTTGGCCTGTTTCAATTCTCCCAGGACACCACCGCACATAACAGCATCAAGGTCCCCAGATACTGAAGGACACAGACCACAGGGCCAATTAAATTTATCTGGGAAGAGCTGACAGCTTTTTTAAACAGAGGAGAACCGGTGAAAGAATAATAGTGTCACTCCTTCCTGACTGCAGCCCGGCTGATGCCGGCTGAGCTGACACCGCGGGCACGTTGCCAGCATTTCTTAACATTCAGGAGCCTGTAAATTGGAGGGAGCAAGAGGGGAAGGAGCAGGGATTTCTCCTCGGTTTGCCCTCAGGATTATGGCTGGGGACAAAAGGAAGCCAGTACTGAGTGTCAGCCTGCTTCTGATCACAATCAATTCTGGTCTCGGAGAAGCCAGGACCTCCGGTGCTGTTCCTTTGGGAACTGGTTCAACCTTCTGCTGACCTGTTGGAGTCAGCACGGCGTGTATCTTGACACGGTGGATGAGCCTGAGAAGCTCAGTCATTGTCTTTGCACAAATTTTATTAATACTGTCAGGTTCATGTAGCTCTAATCAATGTTGCCAGCATTTTTCAGCCTTTACAGATGTTGGTTTCCAAGTTTGTCATTTTTCCGAAGTACCAGAAAGCCTTTTCCAAACTGAATATAAGGAAACAGCTCTCCACAAGGGACTTATTTTACATGTTGGTTTTACATTAGCCTAGTAGGAAATAAATTGATGGAGCTGTATTCGTAATGGTGATCTGAAACACTGTATGGGAAACACGTTGCCTTCTCTATGTCTTCAAATTTGTTTGACAGCGCTGTGCTGATCCTTGGTATTTCATTCTCAAAGACTGAGACTAGAAGCGGGCACTAATCGAGTCCTGCTGTCCGTGAATCAGCCCGTTACATTTCTGCATTGAGGTCAGTAGCTTGCACACAGGGAAGAAGCATCTTCCAGCAAGGCATCCATCCAATCTTGATTTGAAAGCTTCCAGAGATGCCAAGTCTGTGAGAGCCCATGGCAGTTCGTTGCACTGGTTACTGCTCCTGCAAGTAAGACTGACTTTGCAGCGTCTGCCCGCCGTCCCTTGCCACGTCTCGCAGGCAGGTTGGAAGCTGTTCGCACAAGGCATTTTCCCCCCTGGAGAAAATGTTCCCATAGAAGTCTAGAAGGTGGCTTCAGCAAGCTTGGAGTGCACACATTTAGGGTGTTTTCCATGTCTTGTTACTGGCTTTGAGTCCTCCTGGAGTCTACTGCGGCAGGTACAAGACTGTTTAAAAAACATAAATGCCTCTACACGGCACCTCCGGGCACTTCTGGTGAATTCTCCTGGCACATGCTCCTCCCTGCTTTCCCATTCCTCCTTCTCCGACTCCTGGCGGTGTCTGGCCAGGAGAGCAGCCCAAGCGATGCTTGTGGTAAGAGAAGGACCTGGCGGCATGTTGGCTGACCTGAATGCCGAAGGCAATTTCAAGCTGAACAGACACACATCGCAGAGCTGCCGCGCCGCTTTCTGTTTATTTCTTGCCAGATTTGCTAATCGTTTGGGTAGTTTTGCTGCAATAAAATCTCACTCCCTCGTAGCCCATCTGCTCTTAGCTGATCCTGCAGGGGTGCCATAAATCTGGGCTACGACGACATATCTATTTCCATGGCAACTGACCAATGTAGCAAACAAAATCATGATGTCACAGATATCTGATCTCCAGGGCTTGAACAGGAGAATGAGACCAGGACAGGGAAAATGCCACTTGAACCCAAATGCCTGAAATACAGACAACAAGGGGAAGACAGCTCCGAGCTCCAGGTGGTGCACACCCTACTCTAAGGACTTTCCAATGTTGAGCTGATCCTGGCAGAGCTAGAAAGCATCACCAGCTGGAGGCTCTCCAGGAGAAAAATTGCTCATCTATTAAAATAAAGAGTACACTTACTGATTTAAGCTCAGACCTGTCCAGTCCTCCTGAGCCACAGGTTGCTGTGTGCTGACATCCCTCTCCCCACTCGCAGAGGATGAAAGTCACGGGCACCATCTTGCAACGGGAGCCGTCTCGTGCCATCGAGATGCAGAGCGAAACCTGCTGAGCCAGCAGATGCCCACAACCCTTGGTTGCTGCTGAGCCTGGTGCCCACCATTAGACAGAGGTCACAGGAACAAAGCTGCCCTTTCTTCTCTGCTTTCAGATGCTCACCAAGATCAACACACACTAAACCAAGGGCTGGGAATGCTGCCGGCTGCAGGCTGGGGAGCTCTGGGTCGCAGAACCTTCTTGGAGCTTAATAGCAGTCGTTCGTGACATGAGATTCCCTGGCTTTGAAAATTGAAACCTGTGGAAGAATGGTGCAGTTTTGATCTCTGCTTTTCTCCGATGGTGTTTTATATACAGTGTATTGATGTCTCATAAAACTGAGATAATCCCTTGCAATTCTCACGCTGTTAAGCCTTTGCCTTCTCTGTCAGGTCCAGGCTATAGAGATGCAGTGAGCCACTGTAGTAATCATTGTGCTCTTTCTTTTCACATTTTTGTATAGGTTTCATGGTGCTTTTTTTTTGTTTTGTTTTGTTTTTAAGGACAACTTTATTACTGAGCTACGAAGCTGTGCTGATGTCTTCAAAGAGTGTCCAAGAGAGACTGTTCAGGGCTGGAGCCGCATTTGTTTTCCTAGGCATTTCCAACACTGCCTGCTCAGCGAACAACGGCATATTGCACCGCAGTGACATTTGCATGCAGACATATGATGTGATTGAAGCCTTCCTGAAGGGTAACCCCCTGCTAGGAAGTTCTTTAGTGCCAGCACAGTCTGCAGATGCCATTGATAGACGAGCAGCTGCTCTTTTGCATCCGTGATTTTGTTGTTTCCCAGAGGCTGTCTTGTTTTCCTTCGTAGGTTCTGTGGGCACCCCGCTTCCAGGGGTGAAAGTGCGAATTGCCACTGAGACCTTGAAGAGCGGCAGTCGTTCCTACACCGTCCACGCTCAGGGAGATGAAGACAACACACAGGTAGCGCTCAGCCACGTTGTCTGCTGCTTCACTTGTTTCATGAAGAGTTCTCTCTTCCCCAACCCTTTGAAGCCCCAAGGACTGAACATGAGCCGGCAGTGTGCCCAGGTGGCCAAGAAGGCCAACAGCGTCCTGGCCTGTATCAGAAATAGTGTGGCCAGCAGGAGCAGGGCAGGGATCGTGCCCCTGGACTCGGCACTGGTGAGGCCGCACCTCGAATCCTGTGTTCAGTTTTGGGCCCCTCACGACAAGAAGGATGTTGAGGTGCTGGAGCGTGTCCAGAGAAGGGCAATGGAGCTGGGGAGGGGTCTGGAGCACAAATCTGACTAGGAGTGGCTGAGGGATCTGGGGGTGTTCAGTCTGGAGAAGAGGAGGCTGAGGGGAGCCCTCATCACTCTCTACAACCGCCTGAAAGGGGGTTGTGGTGAGGTGGGTGTTGGTCTCTTCTCCCAAGTAACCAGCGACAGGACGAGAGGAAATGGCCTCAAGTTACACCAGGGGAGGTTTAGATTGGATATTAGGAAAAATTTCTTTATGGAGAGGGTGGTCAAGCATTGGCACAGGCTGCCCAGGGAGGTGGTGGAGTCACCATCACTGAAGGTGTTCAGAAAACATGTAGATGTGGCACTTGGGGACATGGTTCGGTGGGCGTGGTGGTGTTGGGTTGATAGTTGGACTTGATGATCTTAGAGGTCTTTTCCAACCTTAATGATTCTGTGATTCTGTGACTGAGGCTTGCAGTGCGGCTATTCCAAGGAACTCAGTGATGCTATTTAGAGTTTTTTCTTTCTTGTATTCTTTTTATGGGTTACTATAGCCACGGTACTTTACAGACCACACAAGTGTTGTCCGTGCTGCATAGATGAACATCTGAGAGAGAAGATGACCCCCTGTGTGGGAGTGGGAGGTGAAGGCTGTAGTATAAGGGCTATGGTATAAGATGATACTGTGTTTGCTGAAGCTGTTGATGCCCCAGAGGAAGGTGATGAGTTAAGCAGTGCCTGGCCTTTCAAAGCCAGGACATAAAAGTTGAAGTCTACTGCAGAAGGTAAGAACAAGGCATAGAAGGAAATTCAGATGGACCCTACTCTGGTCTAAAGAGTCACTAAATATCTGCAGTCTGGAGGACAGGATGGTTTCTCACCCTAGAAATAGGGTCTGTGTTCTTTTCACCGGGTTTGATCAGGGGTTTAGCAGTGAGAACTGGAAGGGTAGGACTGGTGGCTTTGGGGGTTGCATTCATTTCGAAATGGTGCAGGGGGAAAGGTTTCAGGTTTCCACAGAAGTCCAGCTCCATGCCAAGCTCCAACTGCCAAGTGATATCTGCACCAGCAGTCCTGGTATCTCAGAAGTCAGACATCCTTGGTGGTGAAGATGGTGAAGTAGTTGGGCCCCTTTCCCCATGAGCTGCCCCTGTGTTGGGATGCTGTGTGTTCCCCGCTGCAGAAGCAGCCCCAGCATCTCCTGCTGCCTCAGCCCCTTTCTCTCCCCACAGAGACAGCTGCGGCTGCACGGGGTCTCCTCCCCTGCCACATCTCCTTTGCACCCTCATTGTGGGTGCAGGTCGTGTTGCCTCCGGCAGATCGATAGCCAGGTGATGTACGGGCTCGCCTGAGTAGATAGATGCTATATGTGTGAGGGAAATTACTCCAGCAGTCGTGTGTGCCGTGTGGGTGGGAGACAGGCAGGCGTGCGATTCAACCTGAAGTATGTAGCTTCACTCATTCCTCTGGGGAAATCACTTCTCATCTAGCCACGTACATGCCAAGGGTTCGAAAGGAGCTTCCCGGTCTGTGGTGGAGTATACCAGAGACACTACTGGTGTAATTACTGGTGAAAGGCTTCAGAAAGCCTTTTTTTCTCTAGATTATCTGTGCTGGCAGCTGGAGAAGCCAGCGGGACCAGCAGCCCCGCGTGTGGGTTGTGGTCAGGCTGCAGCAGGTTGTGTTCTACGTTCTGATGCCGTAACAGGGTGCTGGATCCCACACCAGGCATGCAAAACGAGCCCAGGGGAGAGCTGAGAGGGACCACACTAGCCAGGGATTGTGGCTTTTATTAAAAAAAAAAAGGGTTTGCTGCTCTTTACACTGTCACTGCTCTTGTGTAGCTGGGCAGTGGGCAAAGCAGGAGACCTGGAGCGGCTGCTCTGGTGCGGCACTTGATGTGTAGGAAGCCGCATCCCATTTTTATCACTCCATTGGAAGGGTCTTACATTCCATGCTTTTGTCCTCTCATCCTAGAGTAAGATCTTGCCCTTTTTTTTCCCCACTTGTGTGGAACTGAAACATGAAATATAACGTGTCCATTTTAATAATGATCCTATAATGCTTTTTTTACCCTGAGGGATCCCTAGGCGCTTTACAAATTAGGTCTCAGTCACAATGCCTAAAGTGCAGCTACTGCTAGGATGAAATGTAAGTGTTGTTCTTCTGAATTATGAGAGGAAGAAATAAGTAATGTTTTTTTTTCTGCTCAATACTCCTTCCCCTTCCTTCTGGTTGTGTTGAGTGACCAGAGAAGAAGGGGAGCCCAGATGACCTGTGGCTGGTGCTGGAAGCCCACCACCCCCCAGGGCTTCAGAGAGCTGAGACTCACATAACTTTTCTCTTTTCTCTGACTTCAGGCTGCTTGAGTTTATATTTGGGGCAGAGGAATTGCCCTTTTATTCCAGCCATTCCTCACATACCCTTCAGCTCCCATACCGACGTCTCACGGTGCTCCCAGTAGCTCCCACCAGTGCCGGTGTTGGCCCCTTGCTGATGGCTGGCTTTCCGTTAGGTTCTCCCTTGGGGTTTTTTTGAACATTCTGCTGAATTCTCAAGACATCAGCCAGGGAGGGTGTGGGGAAGTGGTAGAGTTTGCCTCTGGGCCTTGGCTGATGAGTTGATGCCTCTCTGAAGGGCTGTCCCCATCTCACCCACCTTGCCCCTTCTCCCAGCTTAACTGGGAGTTTCTTCAGGCTGAAGGGAGAGAAACAGTCCCATCTGCTTTGGGCCACCCTAGGAGGCAGTGGCTGGCTGGCTACCTTCAGGACATCCACAACATTTTCAGGAGCAGGGTGGAGCTGGCTGCCTCTGTCCCTGGGACTGTCAGAAGGGCTGTGGCGAGGTGGGAAGAACGGTCCCTGCTCTCAGCATGTCTTGGCACAGATGGCCACATGGAGATGCCAGGAATTTGTTTTTTATATGGCCTGGGTATGGAGTGTGACTTTCCATTGCATGGCCACGCTGGCGGGCAAGTGACAGCCATGGTGGCACACCTCTTCTCCCAGTGACGGTGTAACTTAACTGCTTCACACCTGCGGTCGCAGGCAGAAAACTCACCTGCTGCCTGTCCCTGCCCTGAGATGCTGCTGCTGGCACACTGTGTGCATCATGCTTGGTTAATAATCTGTGTCAGAAGAGAGTACGTCAGTGGAATTTATTTAAAACAAGGAGGATCTGACAGTCCAAGTGCTCATCACGCTCCACCAGTCAAAGAAAGCCTGGCTTTGTTTAAAGTCAGCTCCTCCGTGGCAGAGGGGCTGTCCCTGGGATGAAAAGACCCCATTGGTGTCACCCTCCCTGCCTGTGCTGCTGGACAACCCTGGCGTGGCCTTTCCTTTGCTTCTTATGATGAGAAGGGATGAACATATTTCCTCACCTCCCTCACAGGAGGGCTCTGAGGCTTACGGCGTGTTGGCTGAGGGCTGGGACGTCTGCGGCGCGGACCCAGCAAAGGCAGCAGGGTCCCGGTGGCAGGACGTGGCGGTGAGGCCGGTGGCAGGAGGCACGCAGCCCTCCCAGTGCCTGCTCTGCCCAGGTTTGATAGGAGCATCCTTGGCCCCATCCCTGCTCCAGGCTTTTCTGCCTGGTTTGGCATTGATGCTATGAAAAATTATCAAATATCATGTAATGGATTGCTGGAAATAAACACCTCCCGGCAGCCGGGCCGGCACAGGGAGCGCCTGCCGTCTGCTTCAGTGGTACGACTTTCAGGGCAGGGACCCCCCTCTGTACACGGAAAGCATGGTGCACATCTGTACTGCTGCACAGATAATAATGAAACTGCCAAGCCGGAGCCTGTCCCAACCACGGCGGGGACACGGGGCTGTGCCGGGGGGTGGCCGTGCCGTGGGGCGGCCGTGCCTGGCAACGCAGAGCGCTAAGGGTGAGCACAGTGGGGCAGATCTGCTGGGATGCTGAGCACCCCCGTAGGAGTTGGGCTCCGAGCCGTCTCTTCTCACCAGCCTCTTGGCTCCTGCGAGCAGGTGATCTTTGTGCCGGGGGTTAGGCGCATTGTCAGGGCAATCTGCAAAGCGTTCACACCTCGGCTCCGCTGTGCAGAAACCCTCCTGACCGCGAGCAGAAAGAGCGCCTGCCTTTGCCAAGGAAATTATTTGCTTAGCTGTACGGAGCCTCACAAGGTCACCGCCTTCCCCACTCGTGTTGGGCTGGGGCTTCTGCCTTCTGCTCCCTCTCGACAACAGAAGAAAACAGACTTTCCCCTGGCTGTCTGGTCCCCGTTAACACTGTCTCTCCCACTAGATGCTGGGGCATCGCGCCGTTCCCTTTCACGTTGTCACCCTTTGGACGTGTCTGTGCCTCCTGCCGCAGTGAGATGCAAACAGGAGCTCGGTGGCGTCACAGCGGTGGAAGGCGTGTGGGTGGTGGGAGCGGGGAGATGGGGAGCGTTTCTGCTTTGCCATCCGGTAACTGCCTGAGCTTGCAGCAGGGGACTGCTGTAATTTGCAAAGCTGGTTTCTGGCACACCCTGAAGATCAATAATCTACTTAGCTGAAAGTTTGCTGGATCTCTGTTCTTCCCTTCATTTTCTTCCTTCCCTTGATTAGAGTGCTGGATTCCTTTCCTGCACATGCTCCAGCCTTCCAATCTCCTTGCAGCTCTCATGAGCCTTCTGCTCTGTTGCATCCAGTTTGCTCAGGTTTTCTGGCTGGCTCATGTGCTGCTTCCCTGCTAATTGTTGCTGCACCTTTGGGCTGCGAGCTGGCTTCCTGAGCTGACACGGAGCCGCGTGCGATCAGGCTGTTGGCCGTGCCCTGCACTGCTTTCCCCCGTGTCCTGTGCACTGCCCAGGCTTGGCTTTACATTCCCCCTTGGGCGAGAGGCAGAAGGATGAAGCTGCATCATCACTGCCAACACCGAAACAATGTGCTTCAGCCTGACACAGTCGCTGCACGGTCTGTTCCCGGCCAAGGATGCTCTGCAAGCTGGTGTGGGACAGCCTGGGCAGGAGGTGACGCTCCCCAACAGAGTCACGGTGGCTCCAGGCTGGGTGCCTGACACTGTCCCCCACCTCCTCCCTGAGCAGGAGCATGGCGGTGCGGAGCGTGGTCCCCTGGAGCGATGCTGTCCTCCGAGCGCTCGGAGAAGTGCTCCTCCTCCGATACATCCCTGGGGAGCAGAAGTTTGGAAGTGGACATCAGAGGACAGCAGCAGCTTTCCCTGCTTTGAGCCATCCCAGCTGTTGCTCCTGTTGCTCCGCTCGCACCCAAAGCGGTTCCTAAATGTTTAACCTGCATTAAGCAGCTGCCTGTTGAGCTCGTCTGATCCTATGGGATCAGGCTCTTTACCCAAAGAGCCTGGTGTTGGTGTAGGGGAAGCTGTCAGCGCTCCTCCGTACCCACGGCCCCCGATGCTTTTCCTCCTAGTCGGTTTTCCCCTTAATTTTTAGGTGGCCCGGGGATCTCCCTCTCCCCATGCCTGGCTCCAGCGCACAGGAAAGGGTTACAGCTCCCCAGCGCCGAACGTTTCAGTTTGCTTTGTTCAGTGCAATGCATATTTCATACGCTTAGCTTCCCAGCTGGCAGAGGCCTGGAAACCCTGCGAGCTGTCGGGTATTGTCTCTCTCCTTCTTTATTTGTTTGTTTGTTGGTTAGTAGGTTTTTTGGGTTGTCATTTTTGTTGGATTTTTTTTTTTTTCTCTTTTCCAAATTGCTTGCTCGCACGAAAGCCAAACCCCAGTCCCTGACAATAGGGGTCTATCAATAGATAAATGGCTTCACAGCTGTATCTAATGCAGTGCTCTAGCCAGGGCTTTTATGGCGAGTAATTTTCTTGTGATGAGGCTGCGAAGGGAGCCGTGCGGGACGTATGGATTGCAGGAGCTGGCAGCAGGAGGACGCTGCAGCCATGGGCTTTCTTCCCCCCTTCAAGGTTGTAATTATCTCGTTGTTTATCCATATGCAAGCTGTCGTTCTGGACGGGAACCGGCTCGGCTGTGGCCATCCCTCCCAAAAGCCACCAGCATCTCCTGGTCCATCCTCCCTGTGCCCCCCCACGTCTCTGCCATCTGCCAGCAGCTTGCTGCTGGTTGCCAGCACCTCGGCAGAGCTGCGGGCGCTGGGGGCAGCTGGCACCATCACCCTGTGTTAAGGCCGGAGGTCCTGGCTGTTGATGCCCCTGTGGAGGGGACCAGGAATGGCTCCGCCTTGCTCATGTTCATCCCAGATCTCCAGAGAATCGGTGGGGAGGTGCTCGGTCACCACTGAGCTGCCAGGGTGGTTTTGGAGGCTTCCTCCAAGGTCTGGGCAGCCCCATGGTTGCTGCCTGTGGGTGGTGTGCTATGGGTGGGAGTGGGTGCCGTGGACTTGGGTACTGGGCACTGCTCTGGGCCAGGTCCCCCTTGGAGGTGCAGATAGACTTCTTGTGTGGTGTCTTCTCTGTCTCACACATCCAGGTATTTTGAAACAGCTGCTGCGAATGTTCCTGGCTCTTCTCCAGCGTGTAGCTCCTGAGGCTAGATATAGGCCCGTGCTAGCTGTGAGTGGCGTTCCTGAAAATGGACAGGTATGGGCCTGCTGGTGGGGATGTGACCGCCTGGCCCAGGGAGTCCTGTCTCTGGCTGTCCAAGGCAGCCACCTTGGTTTGTTCCTTTCCTATCCTGATCAGACCTCAGCCTAAAACAGTTTCTTGTTTGTCCTCAGTGCTCCTATACTTCCAGAACATCTCTCCTCCCAATGGTACAACTTTTCAGCTGTTTTCTTGTCCCTGCTGCATCCCGTCCTCGTGTACTGGTACCTCCCGCAGGTGTCTTGGTGATGAACCTTACCTCCAGCATTCCAGTTCCATCTCTCATCATATACAGCTCGCTGCTGTAGGTGCACGATGTGCCGTATGGTGCTGAAGCCTCGTAGGATGCCTTCATCAGGACAGAAACTTGCTGATTCAGGGTCAAACAGTTACTTGGGACTTGGGGTGAAATTCAAGTTGAGCGACAGAGAGCCAAAGGCTGGCTGACGAGGCTGGCTACCCCAGGGGCTTGCAAATGCTTGGGCTTCATCTCCTCCACCTGGGTCTTCGCCCACCTCATGAGTCTTGCCCTCGACCCTGTGATCTCTCCCATCGGTAGGCACCTCCTGGGCAGGCAGCGTGGGGAATACGTTGTTGAAGGCAGCCTGGATTAGATCTGCTGCTTTTCTTCTATCTGGAACACCAGTCCTCAGGTTTCTTGGCACAATCCGCCTTTGGTAAACTCACACTGCACTTTTTCCCATTCTCCCTTTGCCTCTGCTTTTTCCAGAACCTCCTTCCAAAGCCCTCACAGCGTTGGACACTGCAGTTGTGTATATTCCAGTGACAATTTGTGTTTCACCATGCTCCTCTCATCTCCTCAGTATCCTGTTTTGTGTCCTGCCCAAGTAATTCAAGTTCCTCCACTTTGTTGCCCAGGCTGCTTTCATTACTGTATAAACATCTTAGCTGCTTCTCATTGATCATATCCAGTTCCGTAGTCAACTTGGTCAGTAATTGCATTCTCATTTTTATTTATATCTCCTTCCTTCTTTCTGTCTGTCCTCTGATTTTTTTTTTAATCTGTCGCCATAGCTGTATTTTATTTCTTCCTGGTGGTAATAGTGGAGGCAGAGATTATGTTGGCATCGTGTTGTCTTGTTTCTCAGACGACAAAAACTTTTCTTATCACAGAAGCAGCCTTGATTCCCAGACGACTGTTTCCTTGTGTATGCAAATTGAATCCATCTGTCAAGAAGAACCCTCTCTCCACAAGTGTTTCCTTTGAGCTGACCTTTGTCATAGCACCCTCAAAATCTCTATTAATCTCTTTATTATCGTTTTATGCTTTCAGTCCCCCTTGTAGGGGGAGGAGGACTTGTGATATGTGTCATTGGCCTCCTTCACCAGGCTGGCAGTCCTGGTTCTCCCAGCATGAGGGACAAAGGGTGGGTGCATTCCTCTCTGTTCCCATCATGGCTGGTTTTGGTCTTCAACCCTCTTCTGTATCCTTGCCTCTGCCAGGAGAGCTTTCTGCCACCAGATCTGCTGGGAGACTGGGGTGTTCACATTTGGTGTTGTGAGGCATGGGATGAAGGTGGGTCTCCTGCCAACACAGTCGACGGTGCTTCTTTTTACTTCATTTTTGCAACTTCACACCTGAGTCCTTCTGAGCTGTGGCTTCAGCCTATATGCTTACAACCTGCCTCCTCCCACGATACGCTTGTTGGACCTCCCTTGGGTCGTGGAGGCTGTTGCTGCTGTAGCATGTCTTGGAGATGTTTGCCAAACAGCCCTGGACGCAGTGGGGAGTTGCTGAAGCGCAGAGGCCAGAAGAAAAAGGGACAGTCTCTGCCCCAGAGCACTTCCAGGCAAAGGGAGGAGGCACCGGCCACCGCGGCACGGCTTAGCACAAGGAAGCAATTAGCGGTTCTCGGGCAGCGTGATCGTCTGTAGTCACAGCACATCACAGCCTCGCTGACCTCGACTTTTAAGTGAGGCTTATGAAAAACGAGCCGAAGGTGGGCTGCTAATTGAATCCTTGCCTGGTCCTCTGCCTGCCCCTGAGCGCAAAATCGGAGTGGGTGTTGCGAGGGCACGTCAGGAGCCTTTCTCTAATGAAGAGAGCTGAGGGAGTGGGAAGATGTGCTGACATCTCGCCTCGTTCATTATCTTCTGAAGCCTGCAAACAAGAGGAATGAGAACAGCAGCGTGGAGAGCTGTTGGCATTTCTGGAATAGTGTTACACGTCTAATTTATGGTGTTAATATAGATCAAGAAGTTTTGCGTCCATGTGGGAAGGACTGACCTTTCCCAAACTTGGGTTGTTTTCTGTGGTTCTTTTGGGATCATCTGGAGTTAATCAGTCTGGTAACTTTTAAAAATCAGTATTGCCTAAAAATATATATAATCACTTTTGTTTTCAGTGGAGCAGCATTTGCTGTAAGTAGAGGGTTGGGTTTTTTGAAAATAAGTTTCAGTGTTCCAGCTCCACTGTACACCAGCCTTGCTTTTAAATTTATAACCCTCCAAAATGAAAAGTAAATTGATTGTGTTATTCCCAGCCCTTTTATAAAAGTTAACATTGCAAAAACAGATGTGAAATGCGGCCTCGTAGATTACAGTCTGGGTTTGGGGTTTTTTGGTTGGGGTTTTTTTTTTCTTTCTCTGTGCTGTGTCCCCGAGGAGCAGATATCTGTCTTTTTCCAGCAGGAGGAAAATTGTTCTGTGTCTAAATTGCCTCTTGCTTGCCTTCTGCAGGATGCTGCAGGACACGGAGCTCAGAGGAACGATAATGCTTTTACAAAAATATGCAACTTAGCTGGGAATTTTTAATTATGAATGTGCATGAGAGTTCAGATTGCCTGGGAATTTGGTAATGCTCTAGCAAGCCTCGCACCTCTAGGACATCCACTCAAATATGCCCCAGGGAGACAGTGGTTAAAAGGTACTGCCAAGCGGATTTTTGGTCTCTAGCTTCCTTTTAGGAGGCAGGTGAACATGTTCTCACCTCCCTCCTCACCCACCGCACCAGCCCTGGACGTAGTGTGATCCCCCGGTCTGGAAAAGCAGGGTCTGGGCAAAGCCTGGAGCTCCTGTGCTTTTTCCAGGTTGATGGGGGCTGAGCTGTTGGATGTCGCGTTGGGGCAAGGCTTTGCTGTATCGCAGCGCTCTCCGGGCCACCGGAACCTCGGAGATGGGAGTGACTCTACAGCTACCTGAAAGGGGGTTGTGGTGAGGTGGGTGTTGGTCTCTTCTCCCAAGTAACCAGCGACAAGATGAGAGGAAATGGCCTCCAGTTGCGCCAGGGGAGGTTTAGATTGGATATGAGGAAAAATTTGTTTACTGAGAGAGTGGTCAGGCATTGGCACAGGCTGCCCAGGGAGGTGGTGGAGTCACCATCACTGGAGGTGTTCAGACAACCTGTGGATGTGGCACTTTGGGACATGGTTTAGTGGGCATGGGGGTGTTGGGTTGATGGTTGGTTGGACTTGGTCTTTCCCAACCTTAATTATTCTATGATTCTATGAGTGGTCGCATGAGGGACAGGGAGCGTGCCTGGAAGCGCTGGTGGCAGGTGAGCTTCCGCAGCAGCGTGGTGGTGACCGTGGCAGGGCATCCGCGCTCCGCAGCTCCACCCTGGGGTGCCGGGGGCAGGTGGGGCCGTTCTTCAGGCTTCATTATATTATAACCAGAAAAAGTTACTACTCTGCAAGAACTGCTAAAAGGGCTCCATCACTTCCATAAACCTCACACATATCAATTATTGTCGTCTATTAGTCAGTTTAAAAGGCTAGGTTGCTTAATTATTTTGATCACAGTAATCACTTATTTACAAGGTGGGGGAAAAATGCCAAGCACTTCCAAGCTGCGCGGCACAGTAGGGCTGTGGCAGAGGAGGCAGGGCTGCAGAAGCATCTCCTTCCTCCCCACAAATGCAAATGCTTTTGCTTTTCTTGGTTGCATCAGTGATGGTGCCCAGCCCGTGCACGCCCCGGGCTGTTCTCTCTGGCTCCGGCAGCAGTGGTGGTGAAGGAAGCTGGGCTGCTCGGAGCCCAGGGCGGTGAGAGCTGCAGGAGTGGGGTTGGCTGCAGGAAACTGGTCCTTCGTGGAGCAAGGACTGCGGAGGAGTTGGAAAGTCAGCTGTGGCTGGGGAGGAGGGTGTGGGGACCCAAGGATAGAGGTGTAAGTAGGGAAGAGTAGAAGGAAAGTGGTGTGGGATCTGCAGGGCCAGGAGAGCCACTCATCTGCAAACGAGCTGCCTCGCGCTTCTGGGGCGCGGGAGTTGCAAGGTCCCTTTTAAGGTCCCCCCTGAGCAAAGATGCTCTGATCTGCAGCTGCTGGGCCTTTGGTACTCACCCAGGAAAGAGGCTCAGATTGCTATTTTTTGGAGGGCAGGGGGAAGGAGGGATCTAGTGGAAGTTAAATGTGTCCCTGTTGCTGTATTTTAGAAAATTACTGTTTGCAACCTGAAGAAGGTGTTTGGGCTTTTTTCCTCCTAAAAGCTTGTCTGCCTTCCGATCCTATAATACCAATAACAAGTTATTACATCCCCTTACAAGCGTTGCCTTCCAGCTTTCGCTCTGTGTCTTCCACATGCTTCTGCTTAGGAATCCGCAGTGCCTCCTCTGCTTTCCAGCGAAAGACACGCTGCTCGGAGCCGACCTCCATAAAAGCCCCTAATTCCATTAAAGTCCATTACAAGCTCCTCTCCCGCAGTTCCCGGAGGAGCGCGGGGCAGCGTATATCAGCGACCGCAAGAAAACAAATGGCCACTTTGAACAAATCCCAGGGCCGCTTGCCAAGCGGGGATTCCCAGCTATTTACAAACCGTCCTTGCTCTTGCTTCCTCCTAATAAAGAGGTAAAATGGAAGCAGGGAAAATATGCATTTTTATAATCACCCAGATTTATCCTTCAAAGGATTTATTACAACCTTTTAGTTTCATGCGTGGAAAATGTAATCTTATCTAGTGTGCCGGCTGGCCCAGCTCAGCTCGCCGAATCGGTTTTACAGCAGAAAGCTATCAAACAGCAACCTTCGGGGGCCACGCCGTGCCTGGGTGTTAAAGTTGCTCGAATGAATTAAAGCGGTTGAAACGTGCGTTAAAATATGGCACTAGGAGAGGAGGATATCTGTGCAATTAGCAATCTGATGCTTTCAGCAGCCGCTTGCAACGTCAGCCCGGTGTATCGACAACGGGTGCCGCTGAGAGTTGATGGAGAAAGGAAACAAACGTGCTAGCCACGCTGCTGCCGCAAAAAAAATGCTTTCAGAGTGGGTCAGTGGCCAGCTAGCTTGGTGTCCGTGGGATTTTAGCAGGGTTCAGATGCAAGAGGTTGTAAGAGAGAAATGCCTTGAACCCTGAATTTCTATTTATGCTGTTTGCGAGCAGCAGGAGCTGCTGGCGCTGGGGTGTTTTGTGTCCCCTCTGCTACGCTGGGGAGCAGTGCCAGTGACATTTGGAGTTCAGCA
>NW_010526167.1:13701-16978 GCF_000687285.1 Phaethon lepturus | reverse complement strand
TTTTCCGTTTGCCAACCCAGCCATAACATCATTAAATTACACAACAGGGAGGTGCCTGCTGCCAAGGAGCTCTGCTCGAGATAAGATGTGGGTTGAGCCTCTGCCAAAATTTGAGTTGATATGACAAGAAATCTGGAGCTGGTTCAAGGCTTGATTCACGCAAGACATCGCGGCGTGCAGGTGAACGCTGTGCAGGATTGGTCCCTGGGGCAGCTCTGCTGCTGTGATCCGGGGCACGGCGCGGGCTGTGCAGGTAGGGCAGTATCGGGCGCTGCCGGCCGGCACCGTGCAACGCCTGCGCGGGGCAGGGCTCAGCTGGGCAGGCTGGGGCTGAAGGCGTTTGTAGTGGCCGAATTTACACCCGTTCTTGCGTTCAGGGCCGACAAGCAGAAGACAAAATCTGGCAGGGTCTGTAGGTGAAGCTCGGGCTGCTGTTCGCAGGGTCCTCGTCGTCCTTACCCGCACCACCCCCTCCCCAGCCCTTTTGCGGGAGTTGGAGGGACTAAAGGGATTGACTTCGGAGGCTCACACTGGGAATTAAAAGGCCTGTAGATGGGCAGAACTGGAACCGGGAGCACCGGGGCACTGAGGTGTTCAGGGAAGTTGCTTGTTTTTGTGATGCCACGGCTGGACCATGGAAAGGAGTGAGAAGAAATAGCCACAGCATGAAAGTACATGCAGCCTCTGTAACAGCACTGAAATGCTGCCTTGCTGGTCCCTCGGCATCGCCCACCACGTCCCTGCCACGCTCGCTGATGCAGGCTTGTGCCTCTTGCCCTTTTGCTGCTGCTGGTACAGAGGTTTGGTCCTGGGCTCTCCTGGACCTTGGGTTTCTCTGTGCTGTCCTGCTTGTGGATAGTCTGGTCCACAGGCTCCCTCTTTCAGATGCCCAGGGAGAACTCATCCAGCACCATCCTCACCTTGGAATCACTCGGCGAAACTCCCGTCGCCAGCATTAACAACCTTTTTTTCCTGCAGCATCTTCCAGGCAGTGGAGGAGATGCACAGCCCGTGTCACTCGGGGGGGATTTAGGTGATTCTGTAGAAGTGCCTGGGCTGTTTGTGCACAGAGCCCCATGTCACCCCTCCCTCCAAGACAGGACATGAGGAAGAAATAACTTAAAACAAAAATGGTGCCTTAAAAGCAGCTTTCTAAGCATTTTCCATTAGAGGAGCCTTGTTTCCATCAAAGGCTGCACAGAGACACGAAGCCTGCCCTGCCCTGGGATTCTGCCTGGCGCTCCAGTTCTATTACCGCTTTCCCTCGCGGCTGCGTTTCTGGCATTGCTGACTTTCGGGGTCCCAGATGTATCTCATCCGTGTTGCAGCAGCTCAAGTACAAAGTGGCTGGGAGTTCCCGTTACCGGGATGTTCTCTGCCAAGCGATGGAGCATTGTGCACAAGCACTCCTCGCAGTGACCTTGTGTCCCCGCAGCGGCTTTGCACCTCTTCCCTGGGAAGGACTTTAGGTTAACACAGTCCCATGAGCGGCGCGATGTTCCTGCCTCTCTGGTGCCTCATCTCTTAGCCTGCCTGCATCCTTGTAATTACAGAGCCATGTATGTGCAGGGCGGATGAGATACCGTGCCATGTCAGGCAAGTCTGTGACCTTCTTGCAATTCTCCAGTTTTCGTAACAGCAGGGTATTCGTTTTGTTGCCATAGAAAACCTGCCTGTGCAGGTCTGCAGGGTACCGAGCTGTCACTACAACCGTTGCCTTCAAGTGAGCCTGAAAGGAGCTGCGTGTCCCCGAGAGCAAATCAGATGGTGTTTCCTGCCACCTCCTCAGGAAAAAAAGAAATGTTAGATTGGCAGTTTTGGAAAGCGAAGTTTTCTATCTATCAACAGAGCAGACAGCAGCATGGCACAGTCATGGGAGTGCATTGTCCCCTGCCTCGGAATCACAGAATCATTAAGGTTGGAAAAGACCTCGACGATCATCAAGTCCAACCCCCAACCCAACACCACCATGCCCACTAAACCATGTCCTGAAGTGCCACATCCACATGTTTTTTGAACACCTCCAGTCATGATGCATCGCCCGGCTGCGGCGGGCAGGAGGATGGTCCTCAGCCCCGAGGACACTGCAAATCTAGTATGTCTAGGGTGAGTGGCGGTTGTGCCTTCAACACCAGACCAGGATCCGATCTCCTGGCTGCTGTGGGACAGTGGTCCGTGCTTCCCTTCCCCGCGGAGGGCAGGGCTTCGCCGCTGCCAGCCCAGCGACAGGTTGCCGCAAGTGCCATGCGGTGCAGCTGGTGGCCGGCGTCCCCGGTGGCTGCTGTTTCCGTGCCTGAGCCATCCACTCACCCTTGCAGCTTGCTGCTGTCGCTGCGAGGTGTACGTGCCTGGAGGGCAGCAGCACTCTGGGGACAGGCACGGGGCTGTCAGGGATTGGGGTGCAGCCTCTCTGACCTGCTTTCATCCACCCCCCAAGAGCCCCCGCCGCGGGCAAGGGCAGTCTTGCCAAAGAGAGGTGGGAGACGGGCTCCCTGAGTGGGTGGGTGCCCTGATCCAGGTGCCTGGAGACTGCAAAGCGCGACACGCCGTCTCTGCTGATGGCCCACTCCAGCATCCCACTCCTCGGGCCGTGCTGAGGCTCCGGGGGCAGCGAGTGGGGATGAGGGGGGTTTCCCGAATGATTTCCTGGGGAAGAACCTGACCCTGGCAGAGGCTGACGGGTGCTGCGGTGGGAGCAGGGTCCCAAGAGCTCTTGCGAAGCCGCTCTGCATCGGGCCGTCCACGGGTCTGAAAGGAGCATACCTTTTCCCAGAGTATTTTTTTTTGTCCACGGGTCTGAAAGGAGCATCCCTTTTCCAAGAGTATTTCCCACGTGTTTGCTTGCGAGACCTCTCCCCTCCTCTGCCAGCAGCTGGAAGGCGTCAGCCTGCCTGGACTGCGGTTCCAGGGTGGCGGTTCTTGTTTTCATATAACATGGATGTATATTTTCAGTGCCTTTGAATATCAAAGGCACTCGGGTGAGCCCTTCCACCTGAGGAATGAGGTCCTGCAGGTGGGCAGCCCCCCACGGCGCCGAGTAACACGCCGCGGTGCTGGCTGCCGCATTCGCTGTTTGCTCGTCCTAGGTGACACCGGGCCTCGAGGGCCAAGAAGGGGAGCTGCTCGTGAAGGGACCCTCTGTCTTCCGCGAGTACTGGAACAGACCCAGGGAAACAGCAGACGCCTTCACGCCCGACGGCTGGTTCAAAACAGGTACTGCCACGGCTTCCCCGCGGCGTCTGGCGGGGGGGGGCGGAGGGAGCGGCGGGCGCGGGCC
>NW_010526167.1:11718-13578 GCF_000687285.1 Phaethon lepturus | reverse complement strand
GGAGATGGGGGTCACAGCCTGGCTGGGGGTGCACGCCGGGCGTGCTTCCAAACGCCGGGCTCAGGGACGGCCTTCCTGGCGTTGGCCATACTTGGTCAGCCGAGTAACGGGGTGTGTTTGGGAGTGTTTGCTTGTAAGCGTGATACAGCGGTGCTTAACGTTTTCTGGGGACTTAAACTTGGCAATCTCGGCACCTGAGCACCGGGTGGGATTTACCTTAACTTACCACGTCCGTGGAAAAACCCCACTAAGCCCCGAGGCGCTGATCCGTCCTGGCGCCGGCGCCACGGGGGAGTTTGCTCTCCTGGTCGTGGCTGCATATTCAAAGACAAGGTGTGTGGGGTGGAAACCACGCGCACGGGCAGCATGGCTGTACGGGGTGTCCCTGGGATCGTGGGCTCGGCCGCCGGTGTCGTGTGGGAGCTATTCAAGGAAGCGTCATTTGTCAGTCAGGAAAAAGGAATTGATGGAAAGCCGAACTTTCTGGGGAAAAATCACAGCGGGTGTCTTCAGTGCGGGAGCGGTTTGGGAAGAGATTTTGAAATTGCCAGAACATTTTTTTAAAGTGAAAAGTTTGAGTCTTCCAAATAAAGAGACCTTTTAATTTGGAACCAAGGCTCATTTTATTTTTACATGATATGTTGTGGAAATGCAAAGGAAATGTTTCTTTTTCTGGGTTTCTCAGGATTTGCCTTTCTCTTTCAACTAAGAGAACTGTTTCTGAAACATTAAATGTTTCTGAAATGTGAAATGTTTCCAAGGATGGGAACACTTCTGGTATTTGCTTCTTTCAAATCAATTTTCACCAGAAGATATATAATAATAATAATAATAATACCACCACCACCTATTGCAGGTGGGTCCTGTGTGCACCTTGGTAGGTTTTATCAAATACTTGCCAACAGAAAAAAGATCCCGATTTATTGTGATAGCAGCAGATGCCGTCGGGACTCTCCCTGCCTGAAGCTGCTGTGGCTGGGACGGCAAGTTCTCGGAGGAGAACTCTTACAGCTAATCCTGCCCATCATGCGGGATAACAAATTCAGGAGGATACGAGGCTGAAGGCCTTTCCCAAACGGAATAAATGTGACAGGCCATGAATAAGTTACGTGCTTCAAATTGCGCCTCCCGCTCTGTGCGTGGTGTGGTGAGCGGTCAGAGACCTCCTTGGTCAGAGGTTCCCGTCCCCCGGTACCACTCTGCAATTTAGATGATAAATGCTCAGCCAGCCGCGGGACGGCTTGGCTGCCTCTTCCCCTCTTTTGCTGGGTGTTAGCAGTGCCAGGGAGTCAGGAGTCAGGCTGGATTTCTGTGGAATCTTATTTATTTACTGTGCTTGAAGAAGCTGTGATTTATTATTATTGTTATCCCGAAGCAGACGTGGAGCTGCCCCGCCGGCAGTGTCACCACGGGTCCCCATCCTGGGTGGGTACCGCGGGCTGGGACCGGAGCATCGTCAGGCGATGCCGGATGCGGGACAATCGGCTTTAAAAATTTTTTTAGTCAACGCTCCTGATGAATATTTCAGATGCAAAGGAATAGCATGCATTAATTATTGCAAAGAGATGTCTTTAGGAGAAAATGATTTTGAAATTCAGTTTAATTTCATTGTAATGCGCTGCAAACAGGAAGGGAGTATGTGTGTTTAATTGGCTCTCGGGGGTAAGGCCGGGAAGATGGCATGCCTTTGTCACAGGCCATTAGTGATACAGACTGCATAATGAGAGAGTACAATCAGCTCACAGCTGCCGGCTCCTACGGGGAGAGAATGATATTAAAGAGAAATCAGTATAAATTAAACTTAACCCTTTCACTAGCTGAGCAAAACTCAGAGCTGGAAATCGGGGGGGGAGCAGAGAC
>NW_010526167.1:6055-11665 GCF_000687285.1 Phaethon lepturus | reverse complement strand
CCCCGCCCGTGCTGCCTCCCCGGCATCCCCCGCAGCTGCCTGGGGAGGGCAGCAGGCTTTTCGCTCTTCCCAGCCCGTCCCCCCACTCTCTGCCTTTTTTTCCTTGCGTTTCTCGCCTCACCGCTTGCTCTGTCTCTTGCGGATGGCGGGTCGATGGGGCTATTTTTTTTTCCCAAGCCTCATTTAGCTGGCGGTGCCAAGCGCGAGCCCCGTGGCCCCTTGCTCGCCCTGCCTGCCCCGCTGCGGTGGCAGCCTTTGGAGACCATGCGGAGGTGACAAATGTCCCAGTGGTGGTAAAAAAAAAAACGCTTCAAGGAACCCAGGAGGTTGTGTCCCATCATAGCAAGTGGGATCTGGAGGGTGAATTACCCCCATTAAGGGGCGGTGGGTAACTCTGGAGTAGAGACCATGCTGGTAGAACCCAAAAGAGGCAAAGCCTGGCCGCTGCCGGGCTGTGATCTGCTATATCTGCCGTTTGCAGGTCATATGGGTCAGTGTTTTAAAGGTGAGGCTGCGTGCGTGCGCACGGTGCTCCCGAAACCCGGGCGATAGCATTTACGACTCCGTGCTAGCGCTCCTCTCGCAGCCGAACCCTCGTGTGGGTCCCCACCGAGTGACCTACAGGTCACCTAAAGCGGATGACGGGGTGATTGCAGATGGTGGCAGGTCCCCCACGTCCCCCAAGGACACGGGGACTGTGCACTCAGCTGCAGCAGGGACGAGGTTTGGAGAGGGTAAAGCTGGAGACAGCGCGGGTAACTCCTCAGCCGTCACTGTTAACGGCAACGCGAAAAACCGGCGGCTCAGCAAATAAAGAATAATTACTGCAAGGGGAACCCCGGCGCGTTGCTCGTGCTGCACCTCGTCGGGAGCCTGTCTCCGGAAGGGCACCGCTCTGGGGTGGCACCGCACGGAGACGGCGCACGCGGGAAGGGGTGTCCCATCGGGTGCTTTTCTGGGCTGCCTCTTGAAATGCAAGGCTCACAAAAGAATCTTGAATTTTTAAGTCTTTTCTGGTTCTAGGTCATTTATTTCCCCAATACCTTCCTCCGGCCAGTTCCCAGTTTCTGGTTGTTGTTCCTGTAAATTGAGTTATCACAGGTTTTTTCCAGAAAGTATGGGAACCAAAAAAAAAAGAGCCAACGCTTACATGGCAGCAGTCATTTTCCTTTCTGATTGACAAGTCCTTTATTAAAATCCCCTTTTCTCCCATGAAACTCTCTTCCCCAAGAAAACAACCTCATGTTGAGCATTGGGGATGGTCGTTCCCTCTATCATAGGAGGAAAAAATAGCGATGCAGACTGTGGCCACCAGCACTCTCTCCGCAGCGTGCTCCTGCGGCTCCCTGCTTGGTTTCTAGGGAAATCTCGGAAAGACCAGGCATTTAGTGCAACAACTGCCAACCTGTGTTTCCTCCCCCCAGGACGACAGGCAGACACCGTGTGTGCGCTCTGCAGGAGCTCGTGCAGACATTCCTCTGCAAACATGCCCGTTGTGTTAGAGAAGGAACAAGTACGTATGTGTGTTATAGGGGGAAAAAAAACCAACAGGCATGATGCTGCAGTGACTTTTTGAAGAATTCAAGAGAGTGGCTCTTCTGAGAAGCATCTGAACTCGTGGTGTTGTGTAGGCGATTTACTGTTGCTCCCATCCTCTTTCTTCCCTCCGGTTTGCACCGTTGTCTGCCTATCTCTCCGTCTCTCTCATTTCCATCTGAGTGAATTTGATTATTTTTATTGTATTGACACTATTGACAGAGCTGCTTAGATCGAAGTCCCCTCCAGCCATTCCCAGGGAGACTGCTGGGTCTCCACCTGCTGTCGTACTTCCAAGTGGCACCGAGCCCTCGGAGACCGAGACGAGCCCAGAGGAAAAATGCCTACGGCCGTCTGTCTCCTGCCGCTGCAACACCCTCCCAGCTGTCCCACCCCCCGCGAGGTGAGAGGCGATCTCTGAGCACACTCGCATGTCACTGAGCGGGAAGGATGGCAGAAAGAAATAAGGAAGGAAGGCATGGTGAAACCCTGGGACAGGTTGCCCCGAGAGGTGGGAGATGCCCTATCCCTGGAAGCATCCCAGGTCAGGCTGGACGGGGCTCTGAGCAACCTGATCGAGTTGGAGTCCCTGCTCACTGCAGGGGGGTTGGACTAGGCGGCCTTTAAGGTCCCTTCCCACCCAAACCATTCCATGATTCTATAACCAATTGCCAAGCAAAATTGGAGGAAAGCAGCAGACGAAGACCAGCTTCTGTGGTCATCCCGCTCCCCGTTCGTCCGTCCCAGCTTGGCGGTGCTCCCGTCGCCCAGGCGCTGGCACCGTCAGCTTGTGTTACCCCCGCCCAGGAGGCAGCGACCGCCGGGCAGCGAGCGGCTCTGGAGGCGTGAGGAAGGGCGCAGCGGCTTCGGCAGCGTGGTGGAGTTGCGCAGCGCGGTGCGAGGCGCTGCCCGTTTGCCTGCCTGTTTTCCTGCCTGTTTTCCTGCCTGCGCCCAGCCGGGCAGCGTGCTTTCTCCGGAGGAATCTGCCGGTACAGTGGTGTGCACAGCGGGGCTGATACGATCAGAAAGCAGACTTCTCCCTGAGGGAAGGCCGGCTTCCATTCACATTTGCCCATACATCCAGAAAATTAGAATCTGGTGTTTTCAGGGAGATTTATTTTCAATTACAGGTTAAGGCTGAGACATGAAATAGCACTGGGTTTGAAAGTAGTGCATAAATCCTGCAACAAATCCATGTATCTCAGCTCCCTATAATAAGATTTTATTGATTGCTATATTGTATCTGTCAGAATAAAACTCTCTTAATGCATGCATCAGGATGGAGAAGATAGAAAGCTTGTTGGTAGTAGAATCAGATTCAAGAATCAATGCACTTTGATTAATATGTCGTTAAGAAAGTAAGAGTTATTTAACTTGTTTGATGCACATTTCAAAATGATGACTCATATCTTTTAAGTTTCTTTCTTCAAGCTGCATTTAAAAAAACAACCTCGTAGTTGTTTTTCACATTGCTAAGTCCTGGTTTATCACGGAATTTTTGCTAGATCCTTTTACGCAGGTCACAAACCCCCCAGACTCCCATTAACAATAGTTCCTATGACCCAAAAGACTTCCCGCATGCCGTCGTTGAAAGCTTTAGAAGAAAAGGAGAATGGCGCGGACCTGCTATCTCTTTATTCCTTCTGGATGTTCTGCAGTGCAAGAGGGAGCTCCAGGGAAATTAAAAAAGGAGAAATTAATCTGGAATAAGACATCATCAGGAGAAATGAGAAGCACCCATCAGTTCTGGCAGGCTTTCGGATGCTGCCAAACTCACGCGGCCGGCAGCACACCGTGCGTCTGTCGGCTCAAGCCTTTCCACTGTGAGCTACAAACTCGGGCACCAGGGACAAGCCTTGGCTTAGTTGGGAGCACCCTACTCAGCCCTGCACTTCCCAGGCCACTCCAGAAATGGGAGCTGCTCTCGCTGCACCCGTGAATCCCCAGTCAGGGGAAGAAGCCCAGTGACTCTCTCACACTGCTGGTTTCAGGGACCTCCTGGTGCCCATTTGTCCTCTTCAGGCTGAGCTCCCCAGTCCGCAGCTGGGCAGCTCTGCTGACACCAGCTGCAGATCCTTGCCATTCCCAGCCCCGGCTCTTTGGAGATTTCCACCCCACCAGCTGCCTACAGCTTCCCAGCTCAGAGAAATCTGGTGTTTGTGGGAAACGCCCTGGGCAGGTCATCCTCAGCCAGAGACAACCCATTCCTCTTCTCGGGCTGGTCTCCAAGGAGAAGGGGCAGGAGATGTAGCAAGCGACGCACATCCCATCCCTCCGGCATAGGCTTTTTTCCCGGGACTTGCCTGTCCCCAGAGACAAGCAGGTGTTTCCTTGCCAGGGGAATTGCTCACATTCATGGGTGTAGCACTGACACCTGAAGCAGAAAATACTTTAGCCTGATCAAGGCAGATTATAAATAGAAGTGCATCTAATTAGCATCCTAATCTGCAGGTTTTCTGTTTGTTTTCGGCGTCTTTCCTAGTCACAAATCCAGATAATGCAAATTCTTTTTTTAAAGAAACGATTCCTTATTTATGATGTGTTGCAGATGACGTGACTTACCGGTTTGGTCAGCCCACCGGATGAAGCGCTGGCTCCCTCCGAGGCTGGGCTGAAGGAGCTTCTTTTTGAGCCTGTCGTAGCTCATGAGTCGGGCAGGATGGCAGCGCTCACCTGCTTCCTTTGCTAGCGGCTTAGAACTTGGACCTGCCTTCCCACAAACGAAAGGACGTGAAAGGACACCCCCAAAAATGCCAAGCATGCCCCAAACACAGCTCCGTGGGCTGCCTTGGGAAGGCTATCCCACTGGATCTTCATGGGACAGGAACAGAGGCTGCAGGCACCTACGGGCAGCCTCTCCGGTGAAGGCAGCCCAGCCGTGCGCTGGGCTCACATTTCCACCCAGTCCTCGTTTAAGAGGAGTTTCTAGAAGTAAAAACATAAAGGTGGCATTGGGTCTAGTATATCAGCCGTGTTTAAAGATTCCTTTATAGTCTTCAAATGTTCCTTATACACACGTACTTCTAACACTGTGGAGAGAGAATTCGCTTTTTCTGCTTCCTGCCTCAGTATTTATTCGTTCTCCTTGAGGAGACAACATTGCCAGGTTTGCCCGATGGCTGGAAGTCATCAGGACACAGCAAAATAAAACCCTGCATTTCCTTGATTGCTCACAAGACTGATGTTTTCAGCAGTTCAGAGAGTGACTTGGGATTTTCGGAGCTGTAAATGAGAGCGGCTTTTGGCACGGAATTTGTTTACTCCCTACAAAGCTCTGCTCGGGTTGTGTCAAACATCTTGGATGCCAACCCTTTACTTGTTTGAGAACCTCTGCTACACGAAGTCCGCTTCTCAGAGGCGTGGAGCAATTGCATCCCAGCTGAGAGTCGGTGGGAACAGCAGGCACCCGCATCTCCAAAACCCAGGCTGTTCCCTCTCAGTCTCTATTTGCTTTTACCTTTCAAGCTGTGCTACAGCAGCGCTGCTCTTGCAGCCTGAAGGGAGAGGAGCTCGTTCAGGCTCTGATGGCCGAGAGCGACTCTTCCCTTCCCGTCCCAGGGATTAATGCAAGGAGTCCCATCCGCAACTCCGGCTGTGTTATGTTGTGGAGATGTCAAGCTGAGCTCTGCAAGCCTGTCAGAAGATCTAGCAGGAGAACTGCAAGCCAGCAAGTGGGTCAAGAGGGGAAGTGCAGGACTGAGCTCAGGATGTGGTAAAAAAATGGGCTGAACAGTTGTCTTTCTCATGGTACTTGGCAGAGCCCGTTGGATCATTGGCAAGGCTTTCCTTCAAGTGGCTACTTACTGCTATATAAATATAAATAGCGTGTCTCCTCTAGTGCAAAATTAAAAACCCCATAGGGAAAGGTCAGTATCAAATCAGCTGAGTGAGATCCCTGGGCAGTCGTGCAGAGGACAGGACCATGGTCTCATCGCAGGCGCTGTCAATGCATGTGTTGTCTTGAGCACGGCTGGAATGGGGCCCCAGGGATTTTCACTGGTCCATGCTCATGGTTCGGGCACCATGAAGACTAGCGTTTGTTGTGTCTTTACTGTCACTGATTGCCCCGTGACC
>NW_010526167.1:0-6024 GCF_000687285.1 Phaethon lepturus | reverse complement strand
TGCAGCAGGAAGGATAAGGGCTGCGGAGAGTGGTCTACAGCAGTGACTGAGGAGGTGGATTTACCGTACCCCGGCAGAGAGTGTCAAGGTAACAATGAAGACTGAATGTTGAAGTGATCACCCAAAATCCAAACAGCATTCAGCTTTGCAGATGCCAGACTGGCAACTTGCTGCTCCAAGCGAGAGTTGTGATCTACGTACAGACTGTTGTGCTTCACTCTTCAGTTCCTTGCCAAGCCAAGCCTGCTGCTGCCTGGCCTCATCCTGCTCAAGCTACCATGCCCAGCTCTTGGGGTGGAGGTTCCACTCTGGCCACAATCTGGCAGGAGTTAAGCCTGCTAGTTGGCTCACTTGGAGCTTTTCACAGAATCATTAAGGTTGGAAAAGACCTTTAAGATCATCAGGTCCAACCATCGACCCAACGCCACCATGCCTGCTAAACCGCGCCCTGAAGTGCCACGTCTACATGTTTTTTGAACACCTCCAGTGATGGCGACTCCACCACCTCCCTGGGCAGCCTGTGCCAATGCCTGACCACTCTCTCAGTAAAGAAATTTTTCCTAATATCCAATGTCAACCTCCCCTGGCGCAACTTGAGGCCATTTCCTCTTGTTCTATTGCTTGTTACTTGGGAGAAGAGCCCAACACCCACCTCACCACAACCCCCTTTCAGGTAGTTGTAGAGAGCAATAAGGTCTCCCCTCTTTTTTAAAAGGTCCCCTTTTGTAGGAGCTTCACCTTGTAGAGGCTGAGGGGAGTTGGGGCAGAGAGCTGGAGCTGCTGGGCAGGGATGCTCAAGCAGTTGCACTGCGGGTTTTGCATTTGATGGTCCTGTGGGTCCATTTCCCAGCTGCTGCACCACACACGTTGCATCCTGGTGGGCTTCTTTGCGCCGCATCTCAGACCAGGAGCTTCCCCTAAAGCAGCGCATGGGTGGGAAAGGCTGCTTCGCTGGCCATGGGGATGCCTGTTCCTCAAGCTTGGGTGGTGGTGGGAGCTATCTTTGGTCTCTGCACAGCACGAGATGAAATTTCTTAAGACTAGACCATCCTTCCATCTTTGGCCACCTATCATTTTTCTGCCTTATTTTGTGTCCTCAGCTTTCCCTTCCTCCATGTGTGCCGGGTTTCCCGTTGCTTCAGGCGCTCTGCTGGTCCCCACACAATCTGTTTAGCTTGCTGAACAGTTTTTGGCGTTTGATTTACACAACGCAGCACAGCCCTAAGTGGAGCAGGGTTGGGGAATTGCACAAATCGATTACAGCTCATAGGATGAGCCGGGGAACCAGTGGCCTGATTTCCTTCCTTCCTCAGCACCGGAAAGTGAGGGATCACTTTTAGCAGGCGTGATCCAAGACCGGGTGCCATTAAGTGATGAGGTTTGTGTTGTGTATTTTGTTGGGCTGGTAATAGTGCTTGAAGAAGAGCTGAATGTCTCTGGCTTTGAGAGGCTCTGGCACACGCTCTGCGCTGGGACACATAGCAGCCGAGGATGTGATCGCTGCAGGCTCTCTACTTTCAACAAGAGTCATCCCTCTGGGTTTCGCTCAAGACAATTGAGAACATATTTACTTATGACTAACGGTATTACGCTGTAAGCAAAAGTATAGGCTTCTGTATATTTAAGCAAACAATTTAAGGCAGCTATCTTTCCTCGTACCCCACCGCTGCCTCTTAGTCAACAGCCTCCCATCATTATCTCTGCTTTGTGTATTAATTTGTCTCACCAGAGACTGAGACAGGTCATGGCATGGGAAAGAAGAGGTAGTGCTCTCTTCAGCTAAGGTGTAATTGATCCCTCAGCTGTTCTGCAGAGGACAGAAGCCAAAGCAGAGAGGTTTAGTCTAATGTTTTTATTATTACAATTATTATTTTTAGCTGTGCATGCGTGGTCACCATGCTCTTCAAAGTTTCGCCATCTGAGTGGCAGCCACGTTCAGCTGGGCTACCACACCTTGGAGCATCTACTTATTTATTAGTCTTTGAGTTTTCTTTTTCATCTTGTTGTCTGCAGGGATTTCTATAAATATTTAAATGCTAATGTGAAAAAAAAAACCCAATGGTTTTCATTTTTACTTACCCATTTTCTTTTCTGGCTTGTCCCTTGGGCAAACCCATCTGCAGTAATTCTGGCTCTAAGCAGCGGGAGGGCTTCCTCCACCCAGCCTACTTGTGTCATATCAGTCACCCATGAGTTCCTGCTAATGATGAGTAAACCTGCAAAGTCTTGGCTGCCTGGCTGGCAGAAACGTTCAAAGGTTCATCTGCTTTACCTGCTGTTTTCCATTAGAGGAGTATGGCACCCTTGGAGCAAGGGTGCACAGCGTTCCTGGGCTGGGGAGGCTTCATCTGCTGCTTGTCCCTCGGGTCTGTGATGTGCTGGATCACAGACAGGGATTGGAGAGGGTTGGAGAGGCTCCTGGTCATGCTGAGCTACCTGTGCAGACCATACCCAAAACGAGGTACCTCTGCCAAGGGCAGGCAGGAGCCAGGATGTTGCCAGACGCTGCCGAGGTCTGATTTTCTGTTAATCCGTTTGGTGCTGTCCTCTCCTGGCTGAAAGCTGCTGCCCAGGACTTCGTCTGCTGGCATACGGCATGTGAGGGATCTGACGCCCGCCCAAGCCCAGGCTGGAGCAGGGACCATATGCAGCAATCCCTGAGGCCCTGAAACAATAGTACGGAGATGTGCCTTTGTATTTGCTAGCCAAAACCTGCTGGCCATTTGGGCATGCTGGGAAGCCCGTCTTGCAGGGGGTGGGAGAAGGTTTGGGTTTTGCAGGGGATGTGGTGGATGATGCTTTCCCAGCTCCCCTAATGTGTCTGCAGATGAAGCTGAAGCTGAAGCTGCTAGGTCTGTTCCTCTGTGGGTTTGAGAGAGCTGCCAACGCCGCTGTCAGCCTTAAACCAGCCCTTTGCGTTCACCGAGTATCCCCGGTGTCTGTGAATGAACATGAAGTGGTGCCAAGGACAGGCTGAGCTTCGCCTTTCGCAAAGAAGGAAGCCACCAGATGCGTGTAGAAGCCACCAGAAAGCCACCAGGCGTTCTGCGCCCGTCTCCTGCCCATCCCAGTCAGCGTGGGCATGAGGAGCAGGCATCAGAAATGCTCCTGCTGGCGGATCCTTCAGCCTTGACTTTGTGTGCAGAACCCAAGGCGCCAGATGTTGGTACACGACCGAGAGCCCACCTCATACGTCCACCACAACTTCACCGACGCAGTCCCACGGCTGGGGTTATAGCCTGTTTTCACACAAATTGGACCCAAAATAATTTACATCTTCCCTGTCCTGTAGTTTCCTGAGCTTTTTTCTCTTTGGAACATCAGTTCTTTAAAACCAGAGTGACCAGAAGATGCACCCGTGGGCTGAATCCGGCGTGAAGGCACGGTGCGGCAGGTAGTGTCACAAGAGGTTAATCTGCCCCTGCCTCAGTACTGCCTTGCCTTCTCTCCCGTGCTAGGCAGAGCGCTCTGGTCGAGCAAGGTGCCCCAGCCAGGAGAAGAGTCCTCCTGAGAGCAGAGCCAGGTCTGTGCGGTGGCATGAGCCCACTCCCAGCGGTCGGGTCGGGGTTGTGGAGCAGAGCACGGACGGGGTTTTTGCACCGAACGGGCTTCGGGATGGCGAAGGACGTAGGACGTGCCGGCAAGCCGGGAGGGTACAGCGCGGCGTTAGCGAGCTTCGTCCTGGCTTCTCACCCTGCTGCCTGAGGGGGACAGTAAACGCGAGGAGCCTGTAAAAAGCACGGCTGTGAGGGGAAGGTGTGGCAGATTTTTCAGCCGAGACGGGGGTAGCTGCGCTCCTCATTTGTCCCCGACCTCCCCCGTCCCCCAGCTGGAAGCAGAGCGGGGGAGAGCGCAGCTCGGGGTTACCGGGTTGAAATCAGACTTGTCTTATCCGCAGCGTTTGCCTCCCAGGTACCCGGAGATGCTGCCAGCGTTCCCGGCACCGCTCCGTCGCCCGCTCCGCCGGTGCAGCACACAGCGTGGGAAGGAGTGCCTTATTAGCACAGCTCTTTGTGAGATGCCCTTGAGTGATTATTTTTTTTTTCCAGGTGTAAATGCCAGGGGAGGCTGTACCAGTGCTTCACATTCTTTCATCTCGGCAGGGTTTTGCCCTTTCTCCCAGCGTGGCTCTGACAGCAGGCTCAGCGCTGCTGCCTGTGGAATACAAACTTCCCCATCGCAGAGCATGACAGGAATTCATTCCGGGCTGGGTTGTTTTTTTTTTTTTTCCCCTGCTTTTCTTTTTTCCTCATGCTGGATGCTCCAGGGGTCTCTGCAGAAGTTTTGAGGCAGGTGCTTAACCCCCTCTCTCCTGGGAGCATGCGGCTCGCAGCAGACCCGGCGGCTCTCGCAGACGGGGAGGACCGCAAAAGCAGCTTGAAGCTGCGGTGCAATTCCCGTCCCCTGACCGAGGCGGGGGAGAGGAACCGACACATCCACGCGTCTGCATCCCTACATCTCTTTAGTACCAGCCATCAGGGCAGTTGGCGGGTCTGTTCCCCGCTTGCTGGGCACGCAGCGCCTGCCGTTAGCGCTAATGGGAGTTAGGCACGCGCACGGAGAGGCGAGGATGCCCCTGAGCTACAAATCTACTTGGCAATTTTATTATGTAAATAAATGGTGCTTGCACACACACCTGCTGCTGCTGCTGCTTGTGGTGATGTTCGTGGCACGATACGTAAACAAACAGCGATTCCGTTCTAATAGATTTATTTCCTTTCTCGTGAGCCATTAAATTACCTCCAGATTTCACGCAGGTAGAAATCTGTAACAGCGTCGAAATCTTGCTCTGCCCCGGTGGACGGTGGCCTGCAAAGCGCGACGGCCGCCTGTTGCTCTCAGATAGCGTTTGGGGGGGCACGGGAGCAACCGCTCTCACCCCCGTTACCTCGGTGTCCTTGGATGTCTGCGCCTCCCTCCAGGGCTCCCAGCGCCACCGGTTTGCAGCGAAGGCGACAGCAAACGTCCCCGTGCTGGGCTGAGCTCGGTGCTCTGGAGAGCAAGAGTCCTCCAAGGGCTTTTGGCACTGCACCCGGGCAGCACCCGGGCAGACAGGAGCCCTGGAAGATGTTGGGGAGGGCAGATGAATTATTGGTGCGTTATTAATATGCATGTGTTTTTTGAAGAAGTTTCAAACTCTCCCCCTCAGGAGCCTTTGATGCTTTGTTAACGATCGCGGCGCACACCAAACCCTCGCTACTCCGCGGTGGGAGCGGTGCCTTGGGGCAGCCCCGTGCCCCTGCAGAAGCAGCCCATTTATTTTTCGTCCTTTCGTGCACCCAGGGAAGGCGTTTTGCCGGTCCACGCGGCCAGGTGAGGGTGGTCGGACTTGAGGTAGCCCCAAGAGCCGCCCCGCTGCCGCGACAGGCTCCGGAGGCAGCAGCAAGGTGGTCTTCGGGAGCTTGGCAGGTCTCACCGTCGTGGGCTGCACAGCGTGGAAAAGGCGTGCAGGAGCAGAAGTTCAAGATTCCAACTTTACGCCGTGGATCAGGATTAACAGGAACTTTCTCAGGTCCCCTTGTAACTCAGAAGAGGATCCAAGAACCTGTGGAAAGGACGGGATCAGGGGTTGGCTCTGGTTAACTGTGATGCCGGGAGGGTTTTCCTGCCGCGTTTCCCTGCGGAAGCGGTCGGGGACACGAGGCAGCAGCCGGGGAGCAGAGGAGGAACGGGGCAAGCCCGGGGAAAGGAGCCTGATTGCAGGGGACACGTGTGCTGGAGTGGACGGGGGTGACGGGCGGAGGTGGGTGACGAGCCTTTGGCACCCAGGCAGGGACGTGCGCTGCTGCACGGCCGGCCTCTGCGAAGGAGCCAAACCCCAGAATTTCAGAAGCACTAATTACTGTTAATTAGCTACAATTCGTGTTCGTAACCTCTGTTCTTAGCCAAGGTGGCTGACAGCAGTGACAAACGTTATTCATTTCCGTGCAATAAATCAAGCTAAAGTTGCTTCTGTTATTTCGCCTATCGTTTAGCATTTCATTAAATAGATGCGTACGCATACATCATCGCTGCCGAGGCTGC
>NW_010526166.1:665-877 GCF_000687285.1 Phaethon lepturus | reverse complement strand
CACCCCCATGAGCTCCATCGCCCCTGACAGGTCATGGCCCATGGCTCCATCACCCTCATGAGCGCCATCACCCCCATGAGATCATGCCCCATGGCTCCATCATCCCCAATAGCTCCATCACCCCCAACAGAGCATGCCCCATGGCTCTATCACCCCCAACCTCTCCATCACCCCCAACCGGCCCTGCCCCCCGGCTCCCACCCCCCCCACCG
>NW_010526166.1:0-535 GCF_000687285.1 Phaethon lepturus | reverse complement strand
CGGTTCCATCACCCCCCATCAGCTCCATCACCCCCAATAGCTCCATCACCTCTGACAGGTCATGCCCCATGGCTCCATCACCCCCAATCTCCTACCAATAGCTCCATCACCCCAGAGAGGTCATGCCCCATGGCTCCATCACCCCCAATCTCCCCCCAGTAGCTCCATCACCCCAGACAGGTCATGCCCCGTGGCTCCATCACCCCCATTAGCTCCATCACCTCTGACAGGTCAAGCCCCACGGCTCCATCACCCCTCATCAGCTTCATCACTCCCAACAAGTCATGCCCCTGGCTCCATCACCCCCAATAGCTCCATCACCTCTGACAGGTCATGCCCCACAGCTCCATCACCCTCAATCTCCCCCCAGTAGCTCCCCCCAGCGCCCCTCCCAAGGGCTCCATCACCCCCAATCTCCCCCCAGTGGTGCCACCACTCCCAATGGGTCAAGCCCCACAGCTCCATCACTCCCCATCTCCCCCCAATAGCTTCATCACTCCCAATAGGTCATGCCCCATGGCTCCATCACCCCCAA
>NW_010526165.1:749-1008 GCF_000687285.1 Phaethon lepturus | reverse complement strand
TCGGGGCGGCTGATGTTGCTCTGTGCCTAACGAGCACATTCCTGCACACCCCAGCGCTCCCAAACCAGCAACCCCCCCATTACTGTTGTCATGGAAATTAGAAAGTGTGTCTGCTTGAGTTTCCTCAGCACAGGGCTCGGTGTTCCCAGTGGTTCGTACATCACGGAGCCTCTTGCCGCGCTGATGCGGGAGCGGCTCCGGGGAGGTGGCCGGGGCTCCGTGGGCAGCTGGCGCGCCCCTGCCGTGCCCGTGCCGCACA
>NW_010526165.1:0-270 GCF_000687285.1 Phaethon lepturus | reverse complement strand
AGACAACTTCCCCAGCTTCACTCCATCCTCTACGAACATCCCTCTGTGTCTTTCTGTAACCTGTGCGTGCATCTGTGTGCAGCTTTGATTGTTTTCTTTATAACATTTTTTTTTCCCCAGTGTTTATGGGCTATGGGATTGGAAATGAAGCATCTACTTAATTGCTGTCAGGCAAGGAAAGGGGTTATAAAGTTGCCAAGGGAAAAAATAGATCACTCTGGGGTAAATGTGGGGGAGCGGGGCTGATGTAAAGGGCTGGGGGGGAAGAGG
>NW_010526164.1:0-635 GCF_000687285.1 Phaethon lepturus | reverse complement strand
CCCCCACTTCCAAAACCTTGCCATGCAAACCAAATACATTTATTTATTTTAAAAGTTTTGGGTTTTGTTTCCTGTCTTACTCTATTTTTAATTGGCAATAAATTAATCTTCCCCAAGTAGAGTCTGTTTTGCCCCTGACTGTAATTGCTAAGCAATCTCCTTGTCCTTATCTTGATCCATGAGCTTTTCCACCTTATTTTCTCCCCCTGTTCTGCTCAGGAGAGGGAATGAGAGAGCACCTAGGTGGGGATCTAGCAGCCAGACAAGGTTAACCTACCACAGCATATATAATGAAGGTGATTGTCACATAACTAAGAAACTTATGTGCTGTATCAGAAAGTCCAATTCAAGAAGCTCATAAATAAAAGCAACACAGCAATTTTGGAATATCAGTCACCGACAGCTTCTCTTCAAGCTGATCCATTTACCTAAAGTGTATTCCACTTTCCAAAGGTGCTATCTTTCTAAAAACCAAGATTTTCCACAAAACTTGTTAATCTGCTCCCTGCCTTTTTCTTCCTTGGGCTTTCCTCCATTAATTGCCAGCCCTTTCACACCAGGGCTATTGGAGGAGCTGAGTTGGGCTCACCCCTTGAGGATTCAGGAAGCTCATAGGGGTGCGGGAGGACGAGCCA
>NW_010526163.1:0-4959 GCF_000687285.1 Phaethon lepturus | reverse complement strand
ATGAGAGCCTGAGTGAGCTGCGACAGAAGGGGTACGAGGAGGTGCTGCAGCGGGCTCGCAGGCGAATCCAGGAGGTGAGGCTACCGCATGGTCTAGATATCTCCACCTTAGTGTTACCTTTTCCTTACTCTGTGACATCTTCTTTAGTTGTTCCCTCCAGCTGCTCCCCTCTACCTTTGCAGAATTGATCGATCCATGGGACAAAAAAAAGTACAGGAAAACTGTCTAGTTTAAAAAAAACCAAACAAACCAAAAAAAAGGCAAGTTTTGAGAATCAAAGTAAGAAGATGAGGCTTAACCTTTCCAAGGTCTCTAGGGCCAGGATTTAAGAAGGTGCAGATTTCCCTAGTCATCTAAGTGTGGCTCGGTACTTTATTCTGTGCAACTGAACGTAGATGTTTGTGAACAAGAATCTGATGGATTTGGTAAGGTCTTGCTCACAGATTTTTGTTGTTGTGTTGCTTTGCACTAGGATGTGTTGGAGTCTGAATTTTTCTGTTTAATCGGAGCAGCAACATGTGGTGTTTACTTTGACAGTACGATTTAGGCATTTGAGGCCAAAAAGTTCTAGGTTCCTACAGGCTCTGGGTGCTGAATCTGCTATTTCAAGTGAGATGATGTTTTTCCATTTGAATTGGAGTAACTGCAACTTTTGTTCAGCTGGTAAGTTCTTAGAGTTTGGATTTTAAAAAGCAAGCTATCTGGTCCTAGTGAGTATTTACTTCATTGCCATTGCTAGTGGCTGACATGACTTGCATGTTTCAGAACACACCATCTCTTTTTCTCATCCCATACGCTATTTAGATGAAAGTAGTTGAGGAGGTTCTGCTAACTTCTAGCATCAGTGTGTGAATTTTTTCACATTTTTGTGGACTGAGGTATATGAGGACCCAGATTTTCTCAGTGAAAAAGGAGAATTTTACACTTGTTTTTATGTTTTGGTGGCCTTGGTCCAGAATGTACCTGGATCTATCTAGGTGTGTATGTGTAGGAGTCATGTTATGGAATTTTTTATTTTTGCAAGCACCATCTAAATTCTATTGTATGGATATTTATCAAGTTTGGCTGCTTCAGTTGCCCACATATATCCTAACAATATTGTGTGTTCAAAAATGTGTGGTGGTGAATGTTTTCTTTTTTTTTTTCCTTGATGGAGTATGAGCATATGTGCTTGCTGTTTCTGATGGCATAGTTTTGAGTCTTTGTAGGATTTGGGCCCAGCTTTTCCTTAGTGACTGGAGTTACAGAGTATGAGAAAATTGTTGTTTTATCAGTGATGATATTATCCCACAAGCAGGGTCCGATAACCAGTGTGCAATAGGCCAATCTTACACACAGAGCCAAGATATCTATGTGTTTCATGTCTGCACAAAGATGAGTGCTAGATGGTAATTCCACAAAGCTAGCACACCACACAAAGGAACTACAACGTATTTATCTTGTTACATGGTTAGTAAAAACAGTGGAAAACCCGCCCAAGTTTACATTCATTGATTCGTGATTACCATATCACTTGCTATTGGTTACACATATTTAAATTAGCATGCACGCTCCTAGAAAGTGTGGGGGAGTAATTTGCACAGTCCCTCAATTGAGTCGGTGGTCGTGATCTCCCCCTGCCGCCTTTACCCCAGTTACTGTGGATTTTGCCGACTTCATGCCAGTGACATTCTTCTATCCTTGTTATCTTCCTTGTAGCAAGATTTTTTCCTTTATCAGTCCTTGAAGTCCCTCTTTTCAGTTCCTCCTCCGGAGGTTGGTGATTAGTAAGGCATGCAAGTTTATACAAAGTAATCAGGCCTAAATTAAACAGCGTCACTATAACCTAGGCATTAACCCAAACATATAGTTTTACTCAGTGTACAATGAAATCATGATAAGGGCATCTCTATGTAGCATTGTCAGGTACAAGTTTATTTCCAAACTGTTGCATTAGGATATATCATTGTGATTTTTGTTTTTTTTTGTGGCTGTTTAAAGGGCTGAATTAATCCTCATTAATTTTGGTATACAGCTGTTAATTAGTCTAATAGTCTTCTGCAGTAGTTTTAGTCCAGAGAACATGAAAGCATATTGTCATCCACTTTTTTCTTTTGACTGCATGAATGCTTGGGAGCGTGTACTTAGATTCACTTGGCCTTCAGCTCAGCAGTTTTTATAAGGAGCTGAGCAGGATGAGAAGTTCCTCTTAAACATGTGGAGTTTGGGAACTGGGTACCTAACTCAAAGTGTGTGGCGTTTCTGAAGAATTACTGTGTAGGAACTATTTGTTTCTTGGAGAATATCAACTTTTATTTTGTTAGCACCAGTACTATCAGTAAAAAATAAATCAGTTATCAAGAGGCAATGAAAGCTTTATCCATCAGGTTCTCTAAACTACAACATCTTATTCTTTGTTAATGTTCAGAACTTAGTGCAGACAAAATGGCAGAGCATGTTTGTGTATTTTACTACAGTATAACCTTCCTTTCCCATGATAACCAATCCAGTAGTGTACCTAAAGTCAGTACAGCTGTACTACTGTCAGTTTTGTAAATCATTCTTTCTTTAATGAAAAGGTAGTTTATGTTTAAGAAAAGAAACCAATAGAATGACCTGCTTTTTCCTTTTTGGCTCTCAGGTTTCTCTTTTCCTTATCTGTTAGTGGTTTACTTGGTCCACAGGAAATGTCTTTCTTTTAAGCAAATACTGATATTGTTTGTCACTGCAATTCTAAGTAAATGAAGCAATGGATGATGAGTATTGCTAGGTATTTCTGAAGTAAAGGTTTTTCACATTTTCAAGAAAACCTACTGAATCAATGTTTCATCTCTCACTTTAATTTACTTTTCCACCTGTACTTGAAGTCTGCCTGTTAGCTGTTGGGAATGTTGGATTCCTGCAATTTTAAACTGTTATACCTCTTTAGAATTTTTGGGGAAAAGGGAAAGGGATTGAGCAGCACTGGCGACTGAAATAATATCAAGGAGCATAATGAACATGGAGGGTTTTGATTAATATAAAATTGTGCCAAAAAAAAAAAAAGTTTAGAACTCCAAGACTTTGGCTTAATGTTTCAAAATATGCTTCTGCAGTTTATAATTATTTCATATATCTCATTTTCCAGGACAAATTACTCTGTGCAGTTAGAATATTACTTGAGAAATGCTTGCAGTTTCTGTTGATTATGTTCTTTGGGGTGGAGAAGCAAAGTGAGCAACAAAACCTCTTTTGTTCATTGTTTCAGCATCCCCTACTTGGCCACCTGTTGCTTTCCATAAGTTTCACATAAACCAGTTTATTTTCACAGCAGTTAATAATTGCTGCTCTTTGTAAGAGGTGTTTTTATCTCTGACTGTCCTGGTTTCAGCCAAGGTTGAGTTAATTTTCTTCATAGAAGCTAGCGTGAGGCTACGTTTTGGATTTGAGATGAGAAACTGTTGATAAGGTGCTGATGTTTTGAGTTGTTGCTAAGTAGTCAAGGACAGTCCAGCTTCTCGTGCTGGCCTGCAGCGAGCAGACTGGGGGTGCACGGGAAGCTGGGAGGGGACACAGCTGGGACAGCTGACCCAGGTTGGCCAAAGAGATATTCCATACCATATGACATCATGCTCAGTATATAAAGCTGGGACAAAGAAGAAGGAAGGGGTGGAGGGACGTTCGGAGTTATGGCGTCTGTCTTCCCAAGAAACCATTACGTGTGACGGAGCCCTACTTCCCTGGAGATGGCTGAACACCTGCCTGCCCATGGGGAGTAGTGAACAAATTCCTTGTTTTGCTTTGCTTGCGTGCGTGGCTTTTGCTTTGCCTATTAAACTGTCTTTATCTCAAACCATGAGTTTCCTCACTTTTACTCTGCCGATTCTCTCCCCCGTCCCACTATGGGGGAGCGAGCGAGCGGCTGCGTGGTGCTTAGTTGCCGGCTGGGGTTAAACCACGACACTGACTCAATTATAAACCTTTAATAAGCCAGAAGAATGTTGCAAGTAGAAACAGACCCAAGATGAGGAAGAAAAATAGTTGTAGAAGAACTGTATGACCTGGAATTAATTTCTACTGCATAATTTTCAGTTTTGAAGTAGCACATCTTATTTTTTTTCAAATAAAACTATTAATTCTGGAATAACCTAAGAACAGTTAATTTATGTTAAAGTAAAAACTTGTATCTAAAGGAGTAAATATTGTTCCACTTGATTTTTGAAAACTAATAAACACTCGTTTGGAGCCTTTGTTCATTAAGTTTATGCCTGTTTAAAAAAAATTCCTTGGTGCTCAGCTAGAGGTCTGAGCTCCCAAATGGAGACATGATACAGAATCAGTTAATGACCAGATAAAAAGATGTTGTTATTTCAACAGAGAGGATGCCACTGAATCCTTATTTGGCATTCCAGCTTCTTGGCCAGTATCTCTAAAACCTTAACTTTTTCTGCCTTCTAGATGCAAAGTTTATCTTCTGTACTCTTGTTACAACCATCATATTTTTATATATCTAATCTGCAGTTCGAGTCATTAGCAGTTATTTCTGGTTGTTACAAACTAGTCCAAATTTAATAAATATTTTAAAGGCTCAGCATTTAAAGTGTTGGAAGTTCACACCTGACTCCTGCAACCATCAAACCCAATAGTAAGGATACTGCGATACATTTTCAGATAAGCATAATTAAATGTGGAGTGGTTCCCCCCACCTTTTCTGCAAATAATAAAAATCCAAGTCACACAGATATTTTGTTTTCAAAGTGTTTCAGTGAGTTTCTGAAATGTGTTCTGTATATGTAAATACATGTTACAAGTTAAACAATTGTGATGTGATACTCTTGGAAGTCGTGGATGTAAGGTAGAGGGCTATATCACTTGAGATTCTTGGACCCTTATAGCAGCAAGGATAATTGAATATACAACATCTTAATCATATGGTGGGCTTGTAGTTGCTGAAAGTCTAAGGTGTGATTAATCCAGCTGGCAGCTGGTCACAAGTGGTGT
>NW_010526162.1:24241-29307 GCF_000687285.1 Phaethon lepturus | reverse complement strand
GGCGAAGCTTGTGCCTTGCCGGAGCTGCCCTCGTATTTCACCCAGCTCCAGGTGCTGGAAACCTGTGTGCCCACCTTTGTGCCTGTAGGAATTACCATTTTATTGGCGTATCGTGTTTATATTTTTACAGCCGTAGATTAAAGGGACTAGTTGTAAAACTCTGTCCACCCCCTGCCAATCCCTTTCACTTTCTTTTTTTCTTTTTTTTTTTTAAATTTTATTTTATTTTTTTTGCGACTGAGGCTCTTGGGATGCACAAGAATTTGAAAGTAAACGTTTGACTAGCGTGCTGCATAAAACAGCATTTAAACAAATATTGTATTGGCATGCACTGTAGAGTTGGTGCCAAAAAAGTAAAGTAAATAAGCCATGAAATTCAAAATATACAGAAGTGGAATAGACTGATTTGTTATAAGACTTGCTGATTTAATCTGTTTGTTCTAGCTACCTTGCTTTAAAAAAAAAAAAAAAGTTTGGGTTTTTTCTAGTTCTAAACCTAATTCACTTAACTTCACAAACTACAATCACCTGGAAAAGAGGATCCTGCTAAATAATTGTTTATGCTCCTGGGATGTTTGAAATGCATGGTAATTACCTCATACAGCAACTGCAGTTGGTGAATTGGTTTGGTTCAACTTTTCTGATGGGCGGATATGGTAATTCATATTTTGGCTGGAACTTCAGGAAATGTTGACACCTGTCAAACTTTGAATTGCAATAAAAATGTCATGTTGAACGCTATTGCAAAACTGACAACTTTTAAGAAGTGAATGAAATTCATTATGGCTTTTCCACTGTAAACAATTCTTGGAAATTTGTCATTTGATTGAAAACATGACCTATCCGTAGCACTGAAAAGTGCCTGATCCACTGAAGATGAACCATTAATCTATGGGCATGTGTATATCCAAGCCTCTGGTGTATGTTTGTGAAAGAGCTAATCTTTAAAGCAAGGTGAGGTAAGATTCACTTGATCTTGAACGTTGTTATTGCTTAAAGTATGTGACTTTGAAGTGCCCAGAAATGCAACTGCTGTTCTTCAAAGAAAAACAGATCTCGATGACTGTTTCCAACTTCCTTTCAATGTCTTTTTTTCAGTGTGTCAAAGGGGATGTATACAGATGGACAAATACTGTTTGTGTTAGGTCATAGATTTAGAGAAAAATTAGAGCCATAGAAGAATTTGAACTAGATGCATATGCCAGTATAAATCTAGTATAATTTCATTGAAGCTACTCCAGTTTATACTTGTAGAAAAGAAAACAGAACTTGACCTCAGATATCCAATACACAGCAGGCTGCATTCCCTGAAGTCACACTGAAGTCACATTTCGAAAAGACAGCCTTTTTGCAGCTTATATATATAATGATCAGGATTTTTGGCATTGTTTTGAATACCAGTTTAAATTTTTATGGCAAAGAACCATTTTTGACTATGGTTTCTGTGATTCTAATGACCTTAAAGGTTTACACCGCAACTTCCCTTTCAGTGGCACATTTGTGTAGAAGCTGTGAAGGCTCTGGGGCTACGTGATCAGCTCCATTGGGGAAGGGCTATGTGATCACTACAACACTGTATAGCTTGAAAATATGCTTTTTATGGTCCTGATACTTTACTTCTTTTGAGAGAGTCTGACTTTTTCTGATGAGTTTTCCAGTCCTCTGGCCCCCATCTTTTTTGTGTAAGGATGTGGTAGAGCATCTGACCTAATAGCAAGCGCGTTATCCTCAGTCTGTGCTTGTAAGTACGGAGGATGCTCGGTTAACTGCCTCGCCCTGGGTTTGGTGGCCTACTGTAAGCCCGTTGTTTGCCCTGTAGTCTGAAAGGTACACAGATACTTCATGCTTTTGTACTCTGAGAAGTGCTCTGTTCATAGTGAAGTTTCCAGTGCAGATTAGCGAAGGCAGCAGATTCAGTAAGCGGTCACCAAAATCTGTACGTATTTGTGCAGCAAACACCTATCTATTGCTCCATCACAAAGCCTCCACTTAATAATCTGGGCAAGGATTTCAAGGCTGCGAGTTTTTTCAAAGAAGCTACTTAGGAACATTGGATGTGACTATAGCATCAAACTAATTAGTTGCCACTCCATTTCTGTGAAGCTTCCAGGGCCTTATAGAAATGCGATATTTGCACTTCTCGCTTGCTGCTGAGGCATAGAGGTTAATCAGTCTCTGCTTTTTGTCTGCTTTTTTCACTGATGGGAAAGATTCCAGGGCATTGTTCGAGAGCTGCGCAACCCCCTTATATACCTGGGTAAATATTTTAAACAGTTGCGCATTTGGACAACTTGCCACAAAGCATTAAGTGGTATTTAGGGTTTGCTTTAGCTCTGTTCCCAGGGCCCTTTTAAAGAAAACCAAAACAACACTAGGTATTTGGGAATTAATTAAATCAACACTAAATAAAATAATAGCAAAGAATGAATCTTGGTATGAATGACACCGAGAAGGCATTGTGTTAGGAGGTAAATAACACGCGTGCCAGTGCGTCTCTAAGTATACGTACACGCACGCATATGTGCGGATGCGTGTAATACATAAAGTTCTTGACCCATGTATGCAGCAGATCCCATACGTGTGCATCTTCTAAAAACTCACTGGTATTTGGAGTAGAAGTAATTGTAATTGGAATGGAAATACTGGGTAATCAGGTCTAATTTTCTGCAGGCCAATTCCAGTTAGAAGCAAATACATGTTAGATGTGTATAGCCCAGGAGAAGCCACAGAACTTTTCTTCATTCACGCTTGCCTACTGTAAAACCGCACACCATAGCCTTTAACTTCTTATAAACAAAACCAAACCAAATACACGAAAGCTAAAATGCGCTGCGTGAGGGGAACAGGAAAGCTGCTGTCCTGTAATTCAAAAGTTCAGAGCCATAAAAGTTATTTGGGATTTGTGAATACTCAGTACCACTGAAAAAGAGGCCTTGGTGCCTGGAAGTGGTCACCCAAATTGGAAAACACATTTGAAAATAGCTTCCTTTGGGCCCCTATTGCGATGAGTGGAAGTGTTTCTGGTACTGTCATGGGCATGGCTGCCCAAATACATTAGTCACTGGTGAATCTTTTCTCATCGTTTCACAATTATTTGTGATTGGCTGTCACCTTTCTGCAATTATAAATATTCCAAGAGGAAACAATACAAATTAGAACTGTAGGTACCAGGATCTTTGTACTGGATGTATTTCTTTTTACTTTCTAAGTGTTCTTTTTCATATGAAAAGAGTTTAGCAGCTTTATCCTTATTCAAGTCTTTTCTTTGTGTATCTGCTGGGGAGAAAACCATTAATTTTGAGGAATGGTGAGAGTAAGCCTTAAGCTGTCTTTGACATTTTAGTTTAACTTGAATAGGTTAATTTTTTTTTTTTTAAGAAAACAAGTTGGTGGGAAGTGTGTTTTAACTGTGAGCGCCTGATTTCGACTATTAGCATAAGAAAAAAAGTTTTAGTGCATTTACTATTGTATTGAATGAAGAGTTCCAACAGTCAGGGAAAAGAAAGTAAAAGGCTGTAAAGAAATGATGGTCTATTCAGATTATTCAGCAGCCCAAAGCTCTGGTCATCTGCCTCTGAAATCTGTGATCGGGATATCACTTTTATCTTCCTGTGCCTTTCTCTCGCCTTTTTCACATGTTCACTTTTGTCAAGGTTTATTGATCACGTTTTCTTCTCTGCAAATCTGTGGAAAATTTAATGAACCAAAAACAACAGAGAAATAAAAGGAACTTTTTATTCATTAGCACTAGATTGAATTTGGTTCTATAGTCACTACCCTCTTGCCTCCCATGTGCGTCATTGTGTCACTCCTGCAGCACTTACAGTACATACAGTGGGGACGGCTGCATTATTAATTCTCTTCCAGGGAAAAGTTTGTTTAATGTTGTGATCTCATGGCAGATCCAGCCCTGCTTCTCGCCTCTTCTTCTCTGCCCTCCTGACATTCAGATTCCTGACGGCGGTGCTTTCTGCCGCTAAATACCTTGAAGTGTGTATTCCGCAGAGCATTTACCTCTGCAAGAATGAAATGTATTTGCTGCCTAGTAATTAAAGCCAAATTTGAATGATTGCAGATTAGTAGTAGTTATTTACAATCCTGATTGTTTTGGTGCTATGATCCTGGTTCATTACACATCTGCTTTGCCATGGTGCTGCCCCAGAGCGCTTTGTGATGCAAATGCTTTTGTTAACTTACAAATAGTTTCAGTATCTAGATCATCTCAGGTGACATACTTAAGTCTCTTCTTTTTTCCCAGATGGACTTAAAAAGCTGTAATTAAATGTGGCTTCCAGTATGATTAAGCTTTGTTAACATTTTCCATGGAACGATTTACTTGAACTCTGGCACATTCTGATCATGTCACTGGAAGATTTTTCAATAAAGGCCCTTTTTAACATTAATTTCATTTCATTTAGTGCAGCTTGTAAGTGCAGGGAAATGAGTTAAAACGGAGCAGGTATCTGCCTGAGAGATTTCTTGTGTGTTTCTTGATTCCAAAGAACTTCACTGCTACTCTGTGTTAAATGTTGAGGTGTAAACCCCGAGGGAAGGAAAACCACGGTTCTGCAGAATAGTCCCAAATACTCCCGTAATGAGTAGTGCCATCAATGCTGATTCTTTTATGGGATGAGCGAAACGCGAGGAAAGGGCATCCGTACTTGAGCTTGTAATTTCAGCTACAGTGATGGCACATCTGTGACTGCATCTGTTTTTCTGTGCACTGAGTGACTCTCCGTCCTGTAGGAATACACATCTGCAATCTTAAACTGCCTCTAAATCTAGAGAAAGGACTTTGTGCCCAGCAGATTGAACCCTGCTGGGAAAATCTGGGCTCCTGTTAAAAAAAAAAAAAAAAGTAATAAAAAAGTCTTCTATCCCCTGTGAAATGGGGGATTTTACTGTAGATGATTCATTTAAATGAAACTGATGAAATCTCCCCAGAGGAACATGCCTTCTCTGGGATGCTCTGCTGCACAGAGGAAGCCAACGTGGGTCCAGCCCCTCGGTGATGGGCGCCCTGCGGTCCCCCCTGCCCTGAGGTGCCAGGTTCGCCCCGCCCGGCG